>NC_056729.1:513315836-513435921 GCF_019279795.1 Protopterus annectens
AGTTGTATTCAAGCTTGCACCCAGGAATGTAATTATTTGAGAGGGTATCAGTTGTAATTTCTTTTCATTTATAGTGTACCCTAGACATGCTAGAAGCCTTTTTACAAACGCCAGATGCTGAAGAAGAGTGTCCTTGTCCTCTGCCTGAATGAGACAATCTTCCAGATATGGATAAATTTGAACGTTTCTTTTTCTGCAAAATGCAATTACTGGTGCCAGGCACTTTGTGAAGACCCTGAATGCAGCACGTAAGCCAAAGGGTAGTGCAGAGAATTGGTAAATCAAATAGTCTGCTTTGAAGCGGAGGTATCTTCTGCAAGATTCCCCGATTGGGATATGCAGATATGCCTCAAGTCTAGAGTTACCAATCAAGCATTCTTGCCTAGCACAGGCAGTAGCTGTTGTAAAGACAGCATTTTGAATTTTGGAATGTCCAGGAAAGTATTTAGAATGGATAAGTCCAGAATTGGACGCCATGATGTGTCTTTTCTGGGTACCAGGAAAAGTCTTGAATAAAACCCTCGTCCTTTTTACTTTTCAGGAACTGGTTGAATAGCCCCCATACCCATGAGGGACATGACTTGTTTCTGGGCCTCTGCCAACTGATTTCGTGGCAGATCTGGCCATCCGTCTGGAATTGGCAACAAGTGGAAATGAAATCTGTACCCCTGGGATACTATAGTAAGAGACCCACTTGTCCTGGGTAATTAGATGCCAATTTTGAGCATGAAGTGTGCTAGTTTTCCCCCCAAAGGGGCTGCCAAAAGGTAAGTGCTTGGAGATGGCAGAGGAAAATCAGTGAGACTGTTTACTGTAGTGTGGTGCTTTACTACCTCCTCATTTGGAGGTGGGCACCTCATTGTTTTGACCTGCAAGATCTTTGTGACTGAAACCTGGAGCCTTTGGAGCGTCTGGGTTTGCCCAGAGTGGCTCTGTTGGACACTGGAAAGGACCAGTTCTTAGTAGGCCAGTGTCTACTGAACCTGGGTGGCTGCACTTGCAAGAAATCTTTTACAGTTTGCATAAATTTAGCTTTGTCTTCCATCTTTTTTAAAACCTCTTCTGCCTTATTACCAAACAGACAACTGCTGTAAAGGAGCATCCAACAATTTAGCTTTAACATGATCAGGCAGATTTTGCTCCTTGAGCCAAGCATGCCTTCTTATCACAGATCCAGTTATGGCAGCCCTGCAATAGGACTCCAAGGAATCAAAACCACAATGCAAAGTATGCTTTCCAACCTGTTCTGCTGAATGCAATAAATCCTGTAACTATTTCCACACACTCAGAAATCAACATTTTCTGTTTCAGTAAGCCCATAACATGCTGTTGATATTTAAGCATATGAAACTGGCAGTTTAAAGCCCTGATTGCCAAGGTTGCAGACATATAAACCTTCTTACCCCATCTATACAGCATCCTGGAGTCTCTATCTGAAGGGGTAGGATTTGTGGCTGTAGAAACCTTAACATCCTTGGGACCCTAAAAAATAGTTGCAGGATCAGCTGCAGGATTTCTGAAAATAAATTTGAGAGAGTCAGGAACCCTGTAATATCTGTCTGGCTTACTAAGAGACAGAGGCAGGGAATCAGGAGCCATGCTAGATTCTGAGAAAACAATCAACAATGTCTAATACAGGAGGTATAGCCAAAGGCCTATGCTGACGAAGAAGAAGAAAATCCCAAAGCCTCTTTTTGGATTCTGAGAAGTCCTGACTCTCCCAATGAACATGTTCCCTTAAAGTATGCAAAGTCTCTCCAAAAGAGTAATCCTCAGGAGGAGAAGCTCTGCATCACAGTCCTCATAAAATGGGATAGAAAATTCCTGATCAGAAGAAATGGAAACCCGATCTGAAGATTCATAATCAGTGCCTTGCCTAGGCCTCTTAACAGGGAGGGGGTCAAGGTAATTAAATCCTCAGCCATTTTGATCATTTAATTTTTAGGCATAGGGGCCTGAGCATGTGGCTCATGCGTAGTTTTTTTTAGACACAGAAGTAGATTTTGGCCTTGTTTTTGATGATGGCGTCTGTTTAATATACAAATGTTGAGGCCTGAAAACACCCTCAGAAGCCAGTGCCTGCTCAGCGGCTCCGGACCCATCCAAGGGAGAGACATCCACGGGTTCAATACTTGTAGAATCTTGCGGCATACCGGACTCCAAATGGGTCTCAGTAGAGGCCTGTGACTCAAAAGTAGCGGGCATTAGGGGCTGTGAAAGCACCTCACAGAGTACCGGCGAACCGGCAATTGGCTTAGGAGAAGCTTTGTCGTCGGTTTTGGACCTCGATGGTCTGTCTTTTACCTTGCGTTTTTTGTGAATTCCGGTAGTCAGATTGCTAACAGACGACATTTCGGGATAATTAAATCTTGAATCAAAGTATTTAGAAGCAAAAATATACTGAAGCTTAATAGTGCGTTGGTTAAATTTAGCAGAAAACAGACGAGGCACGTTGTGATCAGGCCCTAGGCAAGGAATACAGTACAAATGAAAATCCTTATGAGGTATTTGCTTCCCACAAGTAATACAATTATTAACTTTTACTGACATCGGTAAGGAGCAAGAAAAAAGTTTCCCCAACGGGGTACTTAGATTTAGTTTGAAGACTTTAGTTCTGAAACTTGAAAACGAAAATTTCAGTCGGCCGACCGGCACTTGCGAACTGCTTCTGCTTCGGGCACTGTACGGCAAGAAAGACTGATTAAAATGGCGCCGGCTGCATGTTTTATACCCCTGACGACCTGACGTCATGAAAGAGGAGAAAGCAACCGACGCAGGACCCAAGACTTTGCTATTCAGGCCGACTGAGGGCAACCTGCCAGAAGATTACTCAAATGTAATGACTGCAACAGTGCAACACGAACATCAGTGTTATCTCTTTGTCCTTAGGAGGGATTGAGACCTCCATCGCAAAAATGGCCTCTGAGAAGGGAAACAAACTCATTCTTAAAAGGTTACTCATTTTTGTGCTCATTAAGAGTGTGTTGACTGAAACTCTGACAAATGTCACATGGCGGTTGCACTGAAAGGTGGGACACTCCCAAACAGTATACACAGTCATCATGAAAATCACTGTTAGGTAACTTGCCCTTACATGAAGTACAATGCATGAAACCTGAAGTACCCTTATTTGACATCTTGATAGAGAAAAAACACCACAGGCCAACTGTATAATCCAACTATAATCAAAGTCAACTCCGTTTAAAAAAAGTCACAAATATAATACATTGGTATGATAGAGAAAAGAAAGGAAATACCAAAATAAAAGACAGCTAATGGGTTAAACAATACCAACTATGGTACTGAAGAAATACCACAAGGGTAAGGGAGGAAAGGCCGTACCAACAATGGTACTTGAAAGTGTACCAACAAAAACTACAGGTCGGGAGGAAAAACCAAGGTCAGACAGAAGAAAACACACTAGAAAAACTAATCACTTAAAAAAAATATGAAGATATCCAAAATTTTTCACACAAATATAAAAAAACTTTCACTTAGCTTAGAGCTAGGCTGAAACGCAGCTTTACAGCTATGCGGCAAACGAGATCTGAGGTAACAGGGAGAAGGTCATTTTGGGTAGAGACTTAAACCGAACCCATCAATGATAAATGGAAAGCTTACCGACATCCGATGTGATGTTTGAAAAAAAAGAGAGGTCAAGACAATGTTAGAATTCTGGCTTCCCACAAAGATAGTTCTTTGAATTGCTCATAGCCAAACTAGGTCTTGTGACCCTGCCTAATACAAAATATCAACCAAAGGTACAGTTTAGGAATGAACACAGTCGCCCATCATGATCTTTAAAAACACCAGCTGTTCTGGTGGCAGAGTGATAAAGCAATGACTACAGCCCAGTTGACCCAGGTTTGGATGTGCAGCTTGAGAAAAGTACAGTTGTGTACACTTACCATAAATGTAGATGATAGCGTGTATTCACTGTTTCAGTCATCACACTTGCATTATCTGCCTGCAGTTCAGTTAGCCCTCAGTCAGAATACCAGAGTCTTGGGATTTCTGCGTTGGATGCTGTCGCCTCTTCCATGCCGTCAGGGGTAAAAAAAAAAAAAAAAAAAAAATACATGCAGCCGACGCCATTACATCCGTTTTTCTTGCCCCAGATGTCAGGAGCCCCCAAAATAGGAAGCAATTATATTGTGTGGAACACTTCCAGTAAAAAGTAAATATCACTGCCATAAGATTTGGCCAAAAAAGGGGATAGGTAGAAAGTATAGAAAGGTCAGGGAGCTGGAGGGAGGGTAATCAGGACTGCAACAGTGAACACACTAACATCTACATTTATGGTTAAGTGTACACAACTGTACTATGCTCTTCGTCTTTCATTGTTGCACTCAACACACTTGGGTCAATTCCCAAAGCTGAGGAAGGGTGGAGGCAGTCAAGAAGTATTAGGGCTAGCTAGCAGGCCTTGTAGGACAGCTGTAGCAAATCCAGCTCTGGATTTAGAAAAGATAGGCAAGTGGTAATGCTTGGTGAAGGTGTGTACTGAACTCCAGGTTGCAACTTCCAGGATGTCCCTGGTAGGGACTCCCCTGAGAAATGCTGTATAGGATGATGTCGCCCTAGTGGAATGGGTACTGATCTCCTGCGAGGTAGGTTTTCCATGGTGCTTGTAACAGAAATGGATGCAGTGTGCTATCCATTTGGAGATGGTTTGCTTCGAAATGGCCTTCCCCTCTGCCCCTGTAGCAAAGCTGACTAGCAGCTGGTCAGATTTTCTGAAAAGTTTAGTCCTGTCAAGGTAGAACCTAAGCTGTCTGTCCACATCCAAAGAGTATAGGATCCTTTCCCCTTTATTCTGAGGATTAGGAAAAAAGGTTGGTAAATGGATGGATTGGTTTAAAGCCACACTGGACACCACCTTGGGCATAAATGATGGGTTAGTCCTAAGGGAATCCCTGTCCCCATGGAAGATCATGAAGGGTTCAACAGCCATAAGGGCCTGTAACAGAATCTCTTCTTGCTGAAGTGATGGCTAGAAGTAATGCTGTTTTCCAAGAGAGGAATTTTAACTCTGCTCTAGCTGCAGGCTCAAAAGGGGGAAGCGTGAGCTTCTCTAGTACAAAATTAGGGTCCCAGGCAGGAGTGGGAGCTCTCCTAGGGGGTCTTACATTGTTAGCTCCTCTCAGGAACTGTTTGACCAGTGGGTGAGAGAAGAGGGGTGGATCAGTGGTGTAATGAGCTGAGATGGCAGAGGCATGAATCTTAATTGATGAGAAGGATAGGCCTTTGTGTAGTAGCTCTGTTAGATAATCTAGGATTTGAGGTAAGGTGGGCCACAGCTGTCTCCTTTCCCTGAGACTGGCTCTAAGAACAGTATCTTTTCCACTTTTCTGAATAGGATTTCCCTGTACTAGGCCCTCCTGGCCTCAAGGATGACATCCAGCACCTGTTTGCTGAGAGCTGCTGGTGATGCATTCAGGGAATAAGCCAGGCTGCTAGGTTCAGGGTTTGCAGCTGAGGATGCAAAATCTGGCCCTACTGCTGGGACAGCAGACAGGGGGTCTCTGCTGCAGGTGCCAGGGTGGCACTGTTGTCAAACTGCGTAAAAGTGGGTACCAGTGTGGCGTGGTCAGTCTGGTGCAATAAGGATTGTCCTTGGCTTGTCATGTTTGATTTTGAGTAGTACTTTCGAGAGGCGGGTCAGAGAAGGAAAGGCATAGATTGAGAGGTTTTCCCATATAAAGGATAGGGCATCCACTTTTCAAGCTTGGCTGTGGGTTGTTCTGGTGCAAAATTTGCTCAATTGATGGTTTTGGGGGGAAGCAAAGAGGTCCACCTCTGGTGTCCCCCACCTGTGGATTAGAAGCTTGAATGAGTTTGTTTCCATTTTCCACACATGTGGGTCCATTACATTTCTGCTTATGTAATCTGCCAGTGAATCTTGTTTGCCTGGCAGGAACTGAGCTTGCAGGTGCACTTGGTTGCTCAAGGCTGTGTTCCACAAAGCCATGGCTAGCCTGCAGAGAGTGTAGGAATGAGTTCCCCCCCTGCTTAAGTACCACATGACTGTGGTGTTGTCTGTCCTTATCAAGAGTTCTCCTGGAAGGATAAGATATTTGAAGGCTTTCAGTGCATTCTGCACAGCTAACATTTCTTTTTGATTGATATGCAGGTGCATTTGTCCTGGGCTCCATTTGCCTTGAATGCATTTGCTTGCCATGTGAGCCCTCCATGCATAGTCTGATGCATCTACTGTCAGGGCTTGGGCGGCAGGGGGGGGGGGGGAGTTTAGTGAAAGGGAATCCCTTGTTGTGGTTGCAGGGCTCTGCCAACCAAAGGAACTCTGTCCTTAGGGAAGGAATGATAGGAATCACTTTTTTCAGGTCCTGAGAATGTTGACACCAGAGACTTTTTAAGTACCATTGAAGTTTCCTCATATGCAGTCTTGCATATGGAATTAGGAGAATGCATGAGGCCATGAACCCTACGCCTTGCAGTATTTTTCCTGCAAATAGCTAGGTTTGGGTGGCCAGTAGTTTGAAGTAATTTGTCAAATAAACCTGTTTTTGTGAAGTGAGGAATGCCATCTGGGAAGTGGTGCTCAAGCTTGCTCCCAGGAGTACAATTTTTTTGTATGGGTACCAGACATTATTTTTTTTCACTGATGGTATACCCAGAGAAGTTAGGAGTCTCTACAAATGTCAGTTGCTGAAGTAGCAGCTCCTGACTCTCCGCCTGAATAAGGCAATCGTCCAGGTATGGGGGAATTTGAATGTTTCTCTGCCTGCAGTATGCAATGGTTGGAGCCAGGCACTTTGTGAATACCCTGGGCGCAGTAGATAAGCCAAAGGGGAAGTGCAGAGAACTGAATGCATGGAGCCTGCCCTGAAACGTAAATATTTCCTTCAAGATTCCCTTATGGGGATGTGCAGATAAGCTTCAACTCTAGGGTGACCAGCCAGGAGTCCTTGGCTAGCATAGGAAGCAGCTGTTGTAGTGTAAGCATTTTGAACTTTGTTACCACCAGGAAGGTATTGAGAACTGACAGATCCAGGACAGGGAGCCAAGAGTCCTCTTTTCGGGGCACCAGAAACAGTCTGGAGTAGAAACCCTGTACCCTTTGCTCTGTTGGAACAAGTTGAATAGCCCCGATACTGAGAAGAGAAAGCACTTGCTTTTGGGCCTCTGCCCACTGGTTTGGAGGAAGGTCTGGCAATCCACTAGGGGTTGGCCGTGAGTGGAAATGGAATCTGTATCCCTGGGATACAATGTTTAAGGCCCATCGGTCCTGGTTAACTTAGTCCCAGTTTTTTGCAAGCAGGGCATGGGTGCAAGTACTTGGGCATGGCAGGGAACGATGAAGGACAAGTCATTGTGAACTTTTTCCATAAGGGGGTGGCTTAACACTGCCTGTTTTTAATGTGGGAGTACTCCATTGTTTAAATCTGTGCATACCTTGAGACTGTAGTCTCTGCGGTCTGTTGCCCCTGGGTTTGGACTGAGAAGGCCTGGGAGGGACTGGAAAGGAAAAGTTTTTTGAGGGCCAATGCTTACTGAATCTAGGAGGGTGTACCTGTAAGAAATCTTTTAACAGTGTGCATATATTTAGCGTTTTCCTACATCTTTCTAAGAACTGTTTTTGGGCCAAACAAAAATTCTTGGTTTAATGGAGCATCTAGCAATTTTGCTTTGACATGGTCTGGCAAGATTTGTTCCTTCAGCCAAGCATGCCTTCTCAGAACAGACCCAGTGACAGCAGCCCTGCAAGATGCTTCTAAGGCATCAAAACCACACTGCAAAGTATGTTTACCAACTTGGTTTGCAGAATGCATTAGCTCTTGTAAATCTTTATTTTCTGCACAGTCAGGAATCAACAATTTGTGTTTAATTAGTTCCATAATATGCTGCTAGTATTTCAACATGTGAAACTGGCAATTTAAAGCCCTGATGGCAAGATTTGCAGAGGTATATACTTTCTTACCCCATTTGTCTAAAGCCCTAGACTCCCTGTCCGAAGGGGTAGGGTTTTTGGCTGTAGTAGCCTTAATACCTTTAGGTCCCTGGGAAATGGTCTCTGGATCCGCAGTAGGACTTTTAGAGAGAAATTTGTGAGAGGCAGGTACTCTATAGTACCTGTCAGGCTTTCAAGGAGCTGGAGATAAAGTACCACGGGTAGACCTGATTCCATGAAGACATCATCTACAATATCCAGGACAGGGGGTATAGCTAGTGGCCTGTGCTGAGGCAAATCTAAAAATTCCCAGAGTGTTTCTGGACTGAGGGTATTCCTGGCATTCCCAACAGAAATGCTCTCTTAGGGTATATGCAGGGTTTCACCGAAAGAAAAGTTCTCTGAGGGGAGGCAGAGGGAATGGAATCCTCTGCATCTGAATCCTCACAGGTGGATAAGGGTATGACCTTGTAATCAGAGGGGTCAGAGTCATCGGACTCATGGTCTGTAGAATCAGAAGGAAAATCAATTATTTGTCTTTTAGAGGGGAAAAGGCTGACTTCCCCTAATTAAAGTAATAAGGTCTTCAATCATTCTAAGCATTTGTTTCTGAGGCATGGGAGCTTGAGAATATGCTTTGGTCATCTGTTTCCTAGGCGTAGTGCGAACTCTGGGCGTGAGAAATTTGGTAGTTTTAGTCAAAAACGAAGTATTAGGTTTAATACGAACATCGGAAGGTCTGAGTACACCCTCAGAAGCCGGTGCCTGCACAGCGGCTCCGGACCCATCCAAGATAAGAGACATCCACAGGTTCCATAGTTAAAGCATCTCATGGCATACCAGACTCCAAATGGGTCTCAGCAGAGGCCCGCAAATCAGTAGAAGCGGGTATCGGACTGCGAAAGCACCTCACTGAGTACAGGCAGACTGGCGACTAGCTTAACGGAAGTGTCGGCGGCAGTTTTGGACCTATGCGGTCTGTCTTTATCCTTATGTTTTTTCGGAAGATCGGTAGTCGGATGGTTTAATGAACCTATTTCGAAATACAAAGAACAAGGGCGAAAGAATTTAGCGACAAAGATAGCCTGACAACGAATAGTTTGGACGTTGAATAAAGCACAAAACTGACAGTGAGGAACGCCATGGTCTGGGCCTAACCAGGTGACGCAGTATGAAAGAAAATCTGAGGTATTTGCTTTCCACAGGCAAGACAACTGTTAACTTTTTCTGACATCGGTTAGAGCAAGAAAAAAAGGATCCGCAAAGGGGTACTTAGCTTTAGAAGACTTCAGGTTGAAACTAGAAAAAACAAATTTCAGGTAGCGGCTGACCAGCACTTGCGAACTGCTTCTGCTTAGGGCTCCCGTGCGGCAAGAAAAGCTGCTGTAATGGCTTCAGCTGCATGCTTTATACCCCTGATGACCTGACGTCATGGAAGAGGTGATAGCATCCGAAGCAGAAATCCCAAAACTCTGGTATTTGGGCAGACTGAGGGCTACCTGCAGGCAGACAACCCAAGTGTGATGACTGCAACAGTGAAACAAGAACATCTGATAGAGCAGTAGGAGAGGACAGTCTCATGGTTATTCCCCAGAGGAGGCTGGAAACACAAAGAAGGGTGCATACTATTGAGAATTGGGTTGGGAGAAAGAGAGGTAGTGTGGAAGCCAAGTAATGTGGAAATGATGTCCACTCCAGACAAAAACAAAGCATTGGCAGGAGAGGTGAAGGGGAAAAAAAGTTAATAAAAATCCCCTTGCAGATGATGTGGCAGGTGGTGTGACAGCTTGACATTAACCACCCCAACTTCCTGAAGCTCTGCTCCGGCCCCAGCCCTTCCAGGGAAAGTCTGGGTGTGTGGAAAAGGCTTGTAGACCCAAGGGTACTGGGCACTAGGATAAGATGCCATATGATAAAGCAAGGGCACAGTGCTGAATTCCCACTTGTTCAGCTGACCCCATTATCAATGAGTTTTCCCCAAGGACCCTTTGCACACATTTAAAATTAAAAAAGTTATACAAACCCTATTACATACACATTTTCTCACTGCTTCACTCGTTAACCTCCTTCGATCACTGTTTCTGCTCAAAGTGGCGCTCATCGTGCTTAATGAGTTTCATTCAAATGTAAGTCAGTAAGAAGCAGTAATGACTTTCAAACATGCATTTCATGCTGCGCACTTTTTCACTGATACATAATTGGTAAAGTGAACTATATCAGTCTAAAGAAAATAGCAAACAGACAGAGATCATGAACACAATTCAATTAGCAGCTAAGATACAAGCCTGCTCTTTTTGTAGGGTATTAGAGTACAAAGATAGGCGAGTTAGCACCTTATCTGCAGAATTCAAATTGTTAAACCCTTGGAGGTAGACTTTAAGACCTTGAACAAGAGCATGAAAATATCACATGCCCAGAGAAATTAAGGCAATATATAGTATCATTGCAGTAAAGGCATGAAAAAAATTAACTAAAATGTTGTACATTAAAATGTTAACTTTTCTATAGGATTTTAGGTGGTGGAAGGCAAGGGCAACCATGAAAGTGACAACAAACTGAATTCTAAAAAAACTGCAAAAATAGTAGCAGTCACAAAAGGTGGATGTGGTATATAATTTGTGCACTGGAAGACATTTTGAAACACTGTGTGTGCGGATTAACAAGATTTTCATCCCTGCACCCCCCCCCCCCCCACCTCAGAAACATTTCCAGTTATTGCAGAAAACACTACAAGATCTCAAAAAAAAAACAAATATTCTGTTCTGATTGCACAAATTCCTATTCACACCTATGAACAATTTATATAAAACTGGTGTTTTAAGCAGAAAGCAGAGTGTGCAATCTCTATTTATAACAGGCACACCATGCCCAGATACTTCATACATGATCTCCGATATTGCAGTTGATCAACCATTAAGTTCCGTTAGTCCTCAAACTCAGTACAGTCTGTTAAACAGTCACTCAGAAAGCCATTTCACTTAGCCCTACTGTCCCCTGCACCACTTGTAGCATCTAAGGGGTTACGTGCAATGGCACTTATCACAACCAATGGCCTCCAGTGCTATGCACTCAAAGCTCACTCCTTTGTAGACAGCACCTCTGTACAATCTGGTCTCCACCTGGGAATCTACAGCTACATGCCTTGACACATGCTCTCCTGTCCCTGCTCTACAAAGAGTCAAGCAGGCTTCAGGGCTCTTCCCCTGGCAAATGACTGAACATCTAGTCAAACTTACTTTACTTGAACAGTTAAGACGTTATCCCTCTGCATAAACAAAGCTAGCAAGTTTGCCCATACTTGGGAGCATTTGCGCAGAAATTAAGAATTTTCAAGTAAGCTCTCCAACCCTCTTCCCCTTAAGCAAATCTGGAGAAAAGCACCATTGAAAAGTACATCAATTTTAACAGCAGACATCAAAAACGAATACCCCTTAATAAAAAGAAGTTATGTACTCACCATAACGTTCCATGTTTTTAGTCCATCTCGCCCTTCATTCTTACTGATGGGATCAGAGCTGATCCTCGGCTCCGACTCGGCCTATTTACAAGCTGGAAGTCTTCTAGTTGGCTCGTGGCTAGGTAGGAATCCATTGGTGCACCAGTACAATTCCCAGATCTTGTTTGCTGCTAACTTGGAGAAATAACATAGAAAGAAGCCAATAATAAAAGGTCAACAGTGAATAATGATAACAATATTGTTCCGTCTCTAGGTACTTTCAGGATGGGGGTAGAAAGGTAGGTTCATAAGAATGAAGGCCAAGATGGACTACAAACATGGAACGTTATGTTGAGTACATAACTTCTTTATGTTCTGTAGTCCTATCCCGCTTTCATTCTTACTGATGGGACAGCGTCCCTACCACCTTATTCTTGGGTGGCTCAAGGAAAAATACTAGAGTACCATGGAACCAAAGGATGCATTACCCCTGGAGGTTAAATCCAATTTGTAATGAGTAATAAATGTCTGAGGGGCAGCCCAAGTTGCTGCTGCACAGATATCAAGTGGGACCCTGGCTTGAAAGGCTGCAGAGGTAGACTGAGATCTCTTAGAATGAACCTTGATTTGGAAAGGTAAAGGCCTACCCTCGGAGGTGTAAATGTAAGCTATACAGCTAGATATCCAATTTGATAGGGTCACTTTGGAAACTAGTAAACCTGATCTGGATTCGAAGGAAATAAATATTTGATCTGACTTCCTGAATTCCTTAGTCCGGTACAAATAAAACCTTATTGTCTATGAATATCTAACTGATGAAACCTGTATTCTGCTGCGTTGGAATGATTTGGGAAGAACACCATTCTATATATTGGTTCAAAGTGCTATGGGAACAAACCTTGGGGACAAAGGATGGATTAGTACGAAGAGATACTCTTGTCTTTGTGAAAAATCAGATAAGGGGGTTTTACTTTCTGGCAGATGTAATAGCCACCAGAAAAAGTCTTCCAAGACAGAAATTTCAAGGACGATGAATGAGAAGGCTCAAAGGGCGGAGACGTCAATTTGGATAGCACAAAATTCAAATCCCATGAAGCAACAGGTTCTTGAAAAGGGGATCTCTTAAAGTGGCACCTTTGAGGAAGGTTTTGCACAGCCTATGTGACATCAGATTAGAATCTTGTAAATCTAGATGAAACTTAGAAATTGCTGCCAATTGAATCCTGATAGCGGCAGCCGCAGATCCTTGGTGGAAAAGCTCAGACGGGAATTCCAAAACCACCGGAATGGAGGCAGTATAAGGGTCAACATTCTTTTAAACAGCCCAGATAGAGAATCTCCTCCATTTACTGGAATATAGTCCCCTACTGGAGGGTTTATGAGGAGACGTTAGGATATGAGTCACGGAGGATGAGAAGTCGTGAAGCCTGACTAGGGATGGCACTGGAGCAGCCAAGCTGTCAAATTGAGGGTGTGTAACGTGGGATGAAGCAAACCTGACATGTGCGTCAAGAGATCTGGCACTGGGTCCAGAATCCAAAGGTCATCTAGGAGAAGAGGCCCAAGAAAGGTGAACCAAACCTGAAGAGGCCAGTAAGGGGCAATGTCAGTTTGCTTCCCAGCTGTTTCGCTTTCTGAATATAACCTTGGGTATGAAAGGAAAGGGAAGAAAAGCATAAAGGAGACCCAGGGGACAATCATGAACGATTGTGTCTCTGGGTGACTCCCCCGGAGGAGGGAAGAGAGAGAAATAGGTGCTGCATTTGGCATTGATCGGGCTGGCAAAGACATCGCAGCAAGGCTGTCCCCATCTGTGGAAAATCTGCTCTGCTATTTCCTGTTTCGGAGACCACTCGTGAGGCATCAAGATTGCCCGGCTGAGCTTGTCGGCTATCACGTTGGTTGTCCCTGGAATGTGCGTTGCCACCAGAAAACGCTGGGAAGATATTGACCATTTCCAAACACGAATGGCCTCTCGACAAAATGGGCATGATCTGGTTCCACCATGTTTGTTGATATACCATACATGTTGTTTGATTGTACTGCAATCGTCCCAAGAGGAAGAAGGTCGTGAAATGCTTGCAACGCCAGGAGCACCGCCCTCATCTCTAGAACATTGATATGCAGGTGAGCCTCGTGATCTTACCATGTGCCTTGGACAGTCCTGCCTAGATAATGCCCCCCCCCCAACCTGTGAGGTATCCGTGGTCACAGCGGCAATGGGTTGGCGAGGGACAAAGAGAGTGCCCATGTGGTTAACTGGTTGAGTTGAGTCCACCAAATGAGGTCCTTCTTGCAAGAGTCTGTCAGCAGCATGTGATGAGATAATGGTAGGTGTTGAAAGGACCACTGGGATGACAGCAGCCACCGAAGAACCCTCATGTGTAGTCTGGCTAGTGGCACTAGTAGTATGATGGAAGCCATGGTCCCAAGAAGCTTCAGAACAGCCTTGGCCTTGACTTTTCATAGGGGGAGAAGTTGTTGAATATGAAGAACCAGATTTTGTGAACTCTCTACTGGCAGATGAGCCAAACATGTCTACTGTGCATCTCTGCGCCTATAAAATTCGCAAATTGAGAGGGCAATAAGGTAGATTTTTCCCAACTGAATGAAATCCCCAACTGGGCACAAAGATGAATGGTAGCGTCCCTGGTCTGAAGACGTAGATGCCTGGTGGGGGCCATCAGGAGCCAGTCGTCCATATATGGAAACAACTGGAATCCTCGACGTCTCAAGTGAGCTGTCACTACTATCATACACTTGAACACTCTGGGGGCTGTGGCGAGACCAAAGGGCAGAGTGAGAAACTGGTAATGACTGGCTCCCAGTCGGAGGCGTAGATGACTCCTCAACGCCCTGTCCACTTATGTGGTAGTAAGCATCGTGGAGGTCTATTGAGCACATCCAAAAGTATCTTTCCCTAGTAACAGGAGAATAGACAACAGTGTCACCATCCGGAACTTGTCCTTTACTGATTCGTTCAATCTGCTAAGGTCCAAGATGGGCCTGCAGTCTCCTGTACGTTATGGCACTAAAAAAAATCTGGAGTAAGTTCCGGATCCTATTTGGTCTACTGGGACGGTTTGGATGACTCTTTTTGCCAGCAACTTGTTGACCTCCACAGTTGCCTGATCCCTGTGACTGGGTGGAACATCTGGGATCTTCTTGGGAACATAGGGTGGCAGAGAAAAGGGTACGACAACTTCTAGTAATTCTTTGTACCCATTTGTCTTGAGTGATACTTAGCCAGGCTTCTGGATACAAAGAAATGCGACCCCTGACCAGTTCCAGAGAAGCACAGTCGGGCCCGACATCAGAAGCGCTGATAAGGTCGGACCCGTAACAAATTGCGGCCTCCCTGGTTTTCCGGTCTGCCCCTGCCTCTATGGCGATGTCTACCATTTCCTCCTCCTCCTCTGCCTCTGAAGGAGGAGTCACCCTGTGCATCTTGGAAAAACCTCTGGGAATTCTTGAACCACATTTTACCACCTCTCTGACCCTTATGGTATGGTCTAGGGAGGACAGTAAAACGTACTCCCACGGCAGAGAGTGTTTTTCTTTCTTGCTCAAGAGAGTGTGTCCTTTACCTTGGGTCCAAACAATGAAGAACCGCCAAAGGGGGCATCGGTAAAGGTAGACAAACGGTTCTGCAAAATTACACAAATGCAATCCAGGAATGACATCTTAGGGAAATTCCCGAGCCCGCTGCTCTACTTTCTCCATCGGCTGCATACGAGATAAGCCTCATGGATGAGTTGACGATAAGAGTTCAAGGTGGACAACTGGGCAGACACCTTATCAGGGACTCTCTCAGTACATGTACTTTATAGAGAATCTCCTAACTCCTTAAAGTGATCTCTCTGAAGCCTCGTGAAGTGTGTAAGGTAGTTCAGCGATCTAAGAGTAAATGTCGCTGATGAGAAGATATGCTTCCCATATCTGTCCATCGTTCGAGACTCATTCAGCAGATGAACAGAAGTTTCTGCTAGCTCCTTCTTAGGAACCACCGCCAACACCATGGCATCTACGGGAACACCTTTAGACAAAAATTCATTTCCCCTGAGTGCAGAAAGAAACTTATCTGGTCTCCTGGGAACTGGCTCCACAGCATCAGGAATATCCCACACCTTTCGACTAACTAGCTCCTTCAGATCGAAGGACAAGACACCCAAGAGGTAGAAGGTTGAGACCCGAAAGCATTCAGGTACACAGACTCATCAGAAGGGGTGACAGTGGGCCAGCCGCACCTCTGCTTAAGGATTTCCAGGATGTCTATGAAGGAGACATCATCAGAGGACGACTTGGGGGAATCTTCTGACTCCTCGAGGTCAGTGTCAGAGGTAAGAAACTTATTCTGGGAGTCTACATGCTTCCTCTTGCATGTTCTCTTCTGTGGGGGCTCCTCCGAAGAGTTGAGGCCACCAGCCGGTTGCTCCTGAGGCTGCAAGTCTCTGCTGTCCAAAGAGATTGTAGGAGCTGAGACAGAAGTAGGTGCCCTAGCGAGGAGAGTGCCGGTACACCTGGTAGGAGCTGATGACAGAGACAGCACACTCATCTCGAATGCCGACCTCCTCGGCTCAGAGACAACCAAGGATGCCATTAGTTCCGGAGCCATCAGCTCCGAAATAGACGTAGGGTCCAAGCTCACCCTCACCGACACGCTGAAATGGAGGCTCAGAACCAAAGAGGTTCAGGTCCAGGCATCCCTGTCGGGGCCAACTGGGGATCTTCGGCTCCTAGACACACGGATGGCACAGTGTGTCAGAGCAGAACTCTGCTCCGAAACAACCTCAAGGGGAGCTGGAACAGAGG
Organism: Protopterus annectens; assembly: GCF_019279795.1. Taxonomy (NCBI): domain Eukaryota; kingdom Metazoa; phylum Chordata; order Ceratodontiformes; family Protopteridae; genus Protopterus; species Protopterus annectens. The sequence goes on from NC_056729.1 coordinate 513,331,997, forward strand.
GTTCCCACCAGCGGTACCAAACACTCCAGCTCCGAAAGTCCAGCATGACTCTGAGGAAGAATTACCGAAGGGGGGACGGACTCAAGTGGCCCCGGAACAGTCTGGGTCGGAGCAAACAATTTAGGTAAGGCAGATGACTTCAGAATTCTCAGCACTACCCTCTCCACATCTTCCGATAAACTCCTGAAAGACCTGGAGGACAGAGTAGGAGAACAGGATCTTTGCAGTATGGGTTACTTTAATGTAGGCGAGACCAGTAAAGGGTTCGTAGACTGGCTCCATTGAATACTCTCAGTGGTCGGCTCCGAACTACTTGGTGCCGACCCTCTAACGACAGTAGTAAAACTCTCAATCGGCTCAGAACTCAGAAAGGCCGATGAGACAGTAATTTTGTCAGACTTAGTAATTTTAAGAGACGGCTCCGAGAAACCAGCTGGCGCCGGGGAGGGCCTCTTAAAAGATTTGGATTTTTCCTTTTTAGATCCCTGAGATCTAGCAGAAGAGGAAGAGCTAGCCAGATCTTCCTCAAAAGAAGGCTTTAGGAGACCTTTTAGGATGACCATATTTTTTCTTTCTTGCAACACCCTAGCACTAAAAGAGTGGCAAAACAAGCAAGTTTCCTGTAAGTGGATGGCGCCAAGACAGTAAATGCAGTTACTGTGGCCATCCGTTATGGACCTCATCTGTGAGCATTTTACACATTTCTTAAAGCCAGATGGCTGATTGTCCTCGCCTTCCTTAGACATCTCACAGAAGATGAACACAGACAGACAGACACAGACAGACAGACACAGACAGACAGACACAGACAGACAGACAGAGACAGACAGACACAGACAGAGACAGACACAGACAGACAGACACAGACACACAGACACACACAGACACACACAGACACACACAGACACACACAGACACACACAGACACACACAGACACACACAGACACACACAGACACACACAGACACACACAGACAGACACACAGACAGACACACACAGACAGACACACACAGACACACACAGACAGACACACACAGACAGACACACACAGACAGACAGACACACACAGACAGACAGACACACACAGACAGACACACACAGACAGACAGACACACAGACAGACAGACACACACAGACAGACACACACAGACAGACACACACAGACAGACACACAGACAGACACACACAGACAGACACACAGAGAGACACACAGACAGACACACAGACAGACACACACAGAGAGACACACACAGAGTAAAGAAAGTGGGAGGACTAGGTCCTCTAATTTAAACGGGCCTAGCCCTACAGGAACTGGTAAGAAACACCATGAGGACTAGGTCCTCTAACTTAAAATGGGCATAGCCCGGGTAGGAAAGAAAGGAAAACTAGGTCCTCTAACTAAACTGGACCTGGGGTGACAGAAACAAGTAGAGACATTCGCACACAAACTAGAACAGGAATAAGTAATTTGTAGAAAACACAAAGAACAAGGTCAACAGAACCTCTTTCTGTCTGCAGCACTAATACAGGAAATATCAACAAGCGGAAGCTCCACAAAACATTTATTACTTATATGTTTAAACAAGCACACAAAGTCTAAACTAAGCGCAAAAAAGCCACCTACAACTAATATCAAAGGTATGAACCGTAACATATAAAGTTTATATATCTAAATCAACCAAGAGAAAACTGGCACACAGGATACCAAGTACTATAAGGCCAATGGCCAACTATACTTAAAGAATTGCACACAAAAGGGACTTAAAAAAACGCTATCTAAATGGAACACTACACTAACTATAGCTATAAAAAGCTATAAAACAGTATCAAAATGTAAAATTAGAAGATTTATCCAAAATTTTGAAGAAAATGTACAAGACTTCGCCACAGCCTAGAAGAAGCACATCTGAACTCATCGACACGGCAAACGAGATCTGGGGATTGTACTGGTGCACCATGGGATACCTACCTAGCCATGAGCCAACTAGAAGACTTCCAGCTTGCAAACAGGCAAAGTCGGAGCCGAGGATCGGCCCCGATCCCATCAGTAAGAATGAAGGCGAGATAGGACTACAGAACATCTGATGTTTAGAACAAAGTTATTTCCAAGTAATGCTGCCAACCATAACCAAAACTAAGACTAAACAAAGATACTTGAAAAAAATATCTGGGATAAAGTCCCTTTTATGAATATTTCAGAAAATTAAAAAACTGTACTTTAGTATAGAAATGAACTGCGGTGGTGGTGCTGCGGTAGCGTCGTCGCCTCAGACATTGCTCGTTCGATTCTCAGAGCATCTTCTGTGTAGCGACATGCATGAATGGGCGTTCTTCGTTGAAGGTTGTGCGTTAGGCCCGGCAAGCCAGTACGTAAAAATCTACTGCCAATCATTAGCGGACCGGAGTTCCGCTGTGGCGGCCCCTCACCGGGAAAAGCCGAAAGAGACAAACAAACTTTAGCATAGAAATACGTTATTTCACCAGTACAAAAATCACTCAAAAAGGCTCTTACATTCTGATGCAGGAACAAACATATCGTCGTCTAGACAACCATCAACAGCAGCACTCTGCCTTGTTGAAACAGACTGAATTTTAGACAAATCCAAAACTGGTCCGATTACAGTTTCTTCTGAATATGTTGTGTCCTGCAATATTTAAAAAGGTACCTTATCAATAAACACTCAGCAGAACAAACATGTACAGCCAAGCACTTTATCTGCTAGTTTATTTGCATTAGAACATTTAAAAATGCTGTCAGACCACTAAATTAAACTGCTTTAGCTGCTTCTACATTACAGCCCTACCAATATCTACTCTACTGTAAATATTTTATTGTACTAACCAATGTTTATGATACTGCACTCATACTTTATTCATACAAATCAATTACTGTACAAGTCTTGTATCCCACACTTCTATAGGCTTGGACTAAAGGCCAGCTTGTACTTCCTCAGGTGCCAGCCTTGTAGCAATTGGTCTACTCAGGTAATGTAGCAATTGCCTGAAGCTCACAAAAAATGAACCATTACTTAGCTTGCCAAAGTTATCTGCGAGAGAGAAATATTCAGCTAATATTACGGCATCATTTAGATATGGAGTCTAGAAGAACCACACACCTTCAAAGCATTCTACAACTAATACTTGAAACAATATCTTAATGCCGAGGCTGTAAAAGAAACTCAGCAGAAATCAAATACCAAAAAATATACTATCGCAACCATTACTCAGATTACTACCAAAAAAATAACTATCCAAGCCTAGTACATAATGTACTGGTGGTGGGCGACTAGTCACGTACACATACTCAAGGCTAGACAAAAACAAGTCGACTGAGTAGTCTTCCAGCTGCTAGGGTCTCAGACATTGTAGGAACCCTGAAGACCATTCACAATGAACTACATTGTTAGTCCATGTGGCATGTTAACGACCTAGACTGCAAAATTCACTGTCATTTCTGAGCTCTCCATGCATGTCACAAATGCTGGCAAGACCTGGGCATTGAACAAAATCCTCCTTCTGTGAGGATGATGCAGAAAAAGAATGATTGGTTTCAAATGACTGAATGTGTGTTATTTGAAGGGGATCCAGTATGTTTTTGCTTGGGATGAGTTGCTGCACACACCAACTTGCAGCACCAAGGACGGCTTTTACCCCTCATTCTAAGGTTTCAGCACATATTGACTAAAGCCCTTGCTGCCCCATACTATTTCAGACAGAGTCCAGTTAATGTACCTCCCCACCTAAAAAACAAAGAACCAGACAATAACAAGGTAGCATTACTCAGAGGCTAGGAGTCAAATTGCTTCATCTACAATGCACTTCTGCATTTAGAGCATACTTGTGTACTACTGAAACTGAGTTTAAAGTGCAGAAAGCGCTCCTATACAGGATTTTGTCCCTATCATGCTTTTAGATCTGATGAAAACTGCACTGAAATATCCATATTTGTTAATGATCACATTGCCTCAAGGCATATTTGAGGAGTCCCAAAACCAAACGGAGACAGGTGTCACTATCAGATCATAAGATGTTACAGGAGCCACTCAGCAGTAATATCCCCAGAAAAAAAGTTTGATTAGGGATTCAGCCAGTATCTGGGATTTCAGATACTGGCTAAGGCTCCTGCCGCCCCTCATAGTGCCTTTTTAGGCAAGGTTCAAATGACAAATTCACCACCGTAACAGGAACAGGCAAGCAAAAAACTGAGGGCAATGCTACAAGTCTAAATCTCAAAATGCACTCACTCGATGCACTCCTTAAAATGGAGAATAAGAAGTTATGTACTCACCATAACGTTCCATCTGAGTAGGTGGCTTCATTTGTCTGCAACCTGTGGGTCTTGGATCCGATATCGGATCCGGGCCGGCAACTATTTATACAGCTATAGATCCGAGCTGCTAGCTCTTCCCCTCACCCATAATCCCCTGCCAACCCCAAATGACCTCAGATCAAGTTTGCCCTCCTATATACCTGAATAGGTATCCCAACAGGAAAAGGCAGTAAAAATACCATCATCTAACTCTTCTGAAGGTCAGGGGGAAGGAGGGGGGGATGGTTGCAGACAAATGAAGCCACCTACTCAGATTGGTGAGTACATAACTTCTTAATCTGGAGTAGGGACTTCATTTGCCAGCAACCTGTGGGACAGAGTCCCCAGCTACCTGAATCTTGGGCGGCCATCATGGAAGAATGTTCCGGAGCACTGCGGAGCCAAAGGATGCTCTCCCTCTGGAAAGGACGTCCAGTTTGTAGTGGTTAATAAAGGTATGAGATGAGGCCCAAGTGGCTGCCGAGCAAATATCATCCAAGGGGACTCTAGATCTGAATGCAGCAGAAGTAGATATGGAGCGAGTGGAATGTGCATGAACCCTTTGAGGTGCGGGCCTCCCAGAAGTCTCATAAGCTAGAAGGATATATTGGGAAATCCAGTGTGATAAGGTGACCTTCGAAACGGCTTTACCTAAATTGAATTTGGCAAAGGAAATGAACAGCTGATCAGATTCTGTGACCAGCAGTCCTATGAATATAGAAACGCAGCTGCCTGTGCACATCTACAGAATGCAGCTTGTATTCTCCTTTATTTTGATAATTAGGGAAGAAAACAAGAAGATTAATGGACTGATTGATATTGGTTTCTGAGGCCACCTTAGGTAGAAAGGATGGACTGGTCCTGAGGTACACTCTATCCTGATGAAAAACCAAGTAAAGGGGTTTTACGGAAGGAGCTTGAAGTTCCGAAACTCTTTTTGCAGAAGTGATGGCTACCAGGAATGCTGTTTTCCAAGACAGGTATTTAAGATCAGCCGAGGCAGCTGGTTCAAAAGGATAAGCAGTCAAGGCCTGAAGAACTAGCGATAGGTCCCAAGGGGGTATGGCTTCTATGATAGGGGGCCTGAGCAGAAAAGTACTCTTGAGGAAGGTTTTACATAGTTTAGCTGACATCAAAGGACCTGTCTCGTGTCCTACGTGGTAATGGGAGATGGCTGCCAATTGTACCTTGACTGTTGAACAGCTATCCCCTTGCTGAAAAAGCCCGGTAAGGAAGTCCAAAACGGACATTAGCAGAGCAGTGAAGGGGTCCAGATTATGATGTTCCACCCAGACGAAAAAGCGTTTCCATTTGCTGCGGTAAATCTTCCTGGTGGAAAGTTTATGCGCTGCCACCAAGATGGCTTTGACTGGTGAAGAGATACCGGGAGTCCTAATTAAGAGTGGAACTGGAGCAGCCAAGCTGTCAGCTTCAGGCTGTCCAGATTCGGGGTCGGTAAAAGCCTGATGGGTTGGAGATCAGATCCAGGCTGGGATCCAGAATCCAGGGAGGATTCACCAAGTGAGACCACAGGCAAGGGAACCAAGTTTGTCGAGGCCAGAATGGGGCAATGAGGATCATTCTGCTCCCCAACCGAGAGGCTTTCTGTAACATCTTTAGCATCAGGGGTAGAGGAGGATAGGCATAAAGTAGACCGGGCGGCTAAGCATGCACTAGAGCATCTCTCGGGGCTTCCCTGGTGGGGGAATCAGGGCGAAGAAGTTGTCGCATTTCATATTTGAGGGAGAGGCAAAAAGATCGCAGCAGGGTTGTCCCCATTTTGCAAAAATCCACTTCGCTACTCGGGAGTTGAGAGACCACTCGTAAGGGGAAAGAATAGTGCGGATGAATTTGTCCGCCAGAACGTTGGACCATCCCGGAATATGCGTTGCGATCAGAAAGCGGTTGGTGGAGATCGCCCATTCCCACACTCTCATGGCCTCTCGGCAGAGAGGGTAAGACCTGGTTCCCCCCTGTTTGTTGATATACCAGACAACTGACATGTTGTCCATCTGTATCGCAATAGTTCCTACGGGAAGAAGGTTGTGAAGTGCTTGCAATGCCAACAGCACTGCCCTCATCTCCAGAACATTGATATGCAGGGAGGTCTCTGCCTCGTTCCATGCGCCTTGGACTGTTCTGCCTGAGCAATGCCCCACCCACCCGAGGCAAGAAGCGTCCGTGGTCACCGTGACAAGAGGAGGTGGAGCGCAGAAGGGGCGACCTGTATGGAGGTCTGGGGAATGAAGCCACCATAACAGGGCCCTCCTGCAAGCCTTGCTGATAGAGACAGGGTGATTGAGAGGAAGAAGCTGAAAGGACCATTGTACTTGAAGGGTCCAGTGCAGTACCCTCATGTTTAGGTGAGCGCATGGAAGGAGTGTAATTGCCGCTGCCATAGAGCCCAGTGCCCTCAGGACCAATTCTGCGGGTGGAGCTTCTGATTGGAGGATGGCCCGCACATGTAAACTCAGATTCTGTAGTCGTTCTGGAGTGAGGTAGGCTCGAAGACTTCTCGTATCTAATCTGGCCCCTATGAAGTCTATCACTTGTGTCGGAGCAAGGGAAGATTTGTCCATATTGATCGTGATGCCTAACTGGGGGGCTAGGCGAAGAAAAAAATCTCTGGCTGAGCAGAGTAGATGCCTTGTTGGGGCGGTCAGGAGCCAGTAGTCCAGGTACGGGAAGACCTGCATTCCCTGAAGTCTCAGGTGGGCCGCTATCACTGCTAAAACTTTGGTGAACACCCTGGGGGCTGTGGTGAGGGCCAAAGGGAAGGACCCTGAACTGATAGTGGCTGGCTCCCAGCCGGAAGTGGAGAAACCTCCTGGATCGCCTGACCATTAACATGTGGTAGTACGCATCCTTGAGGTCTGTTGAGCACATCCAGTCGTTCTCCCGCAACAGGGGGAGAATGGATTGAAGAGTGACCATTCGGAATTTCTCCTTGGTTACCAACAGGTTCAAGAGGGAAAGGTCTAGAATTGGTCTCAGGTCCCCCGTCTTTTTTGGCACCAGAAAGAACCTGGAGTAAAACCCTAATCAGAGCTGGTCTGGGGGGACGGGTTGGATGGCCCTTTTTTCTAGCAGCTGCTGGATTTCTGCGGCTGCAGCCTCCCTCTGATCGGGTGGTACATAAGGGAGGTTCTTGAGTCTGGGAACATGTAGCACAGGAATTTTGTAACCTCTGGATATAATCCGAAGCACCCAGCGGTCTGAAGTGATGGACTCCCATGCTGCCAGGTGCCTCGAGAAGTGCCCCCCGACTGCCTCCAGAGTGGAGCAGTCGGGCAACCCTTCAGGGCTGTTGCGTGGGCCGATCAGAGAAGGATTCTCTGGACCCAAAATTTCTCTTTGCCCCTCTGCCTCTAGGGCGGCATCCTCCCTGTACTCCTCTGCCACGGAAGGACTGGTTGTCCGGAGCAGGTTGGGAATGTTGCGATTTCCGGAACCACATCTTCTTCTGTCCCTTTTGGTTCTTGGAAAAGGACCTCTGGGGAGCAGAGAAGCAGACTCAGATGGCAGACAACGTCTTCCCGTCCTTCTCGCTCTACACAAGTGTCTCGTGAACGGTCTTGCCAAACAAAGCAAAACCATCAAAGGGGGCATTCGCAAAGGACGCCTTGAAGGGCTCCGCGAAGTCACAATGTCGGAGCCAGGCCTGGCGTCTCATAACTAGGCCCGCTCCGCTAGCTCTAGCGGCTCCCTCAGTTGCATGAGACAAAAGCCGCATAGAGGTATTAGAAACAGATCTCAGAGTGGCCATACGAGTGGAGTACAATTGCTTGTCCTCCGCAGACATGGACTCCGGGGGGGGGGGGAAGCAGCGTATTCTTTAATAAGATCCCGCAGCATCCTGATGACATGTGCCATGTAGTTCAGAGACCTTACGGAGAAGGTCGGTGAACTGAATACCTGCTTCCCAAGGCGATCCATCAAGCGAGACTCCTTGCTCGGAGGATAGACCGAGGGGCTCTCCTGAGCTAGTTCCCTCTTAGTGGCTGCCGCCATCAACATGGCATCTATAGGGGGATACTTGCTCCAATGTGGCGGGTCTGCGGGGGGGGCTCAAGATCCTATCCGGGCGCTTGGGAATAGGCTCCTCAGTGTCCGGCTCCTTCCATGCCCTGGTGGTCACAAGGTCCACCAGGGGGTCGGCCGGAGAGGACACCCAAGAGGTAGACGGGCCTGCTTCGAATGCCTCCAGGAACACGGACTCTTCGGAGGAAGCCTTGGGGGCAGACCCCCCCCCCCCCCGAGCCTAAGCATTTCCATGATGTCTCCAAAGGAGACATCCTCAGGGGGTGACCTTGGGGAGCCTTCCCCTTCATCTTAGTCCGTGTCCTCTATTAAGGACTAGGGGGAGTCCACTTGCCTCCTCTTACACTTATGCTTGCGAGGCACTTCCTGGGGGGGGGGGGGCTGTCCGAGGAGGTCTCACCAGCAATGTCCTGTTCCAAAGGAACAACCTGGGACATCGAAGCAGGCTGTCCCTGTGGCTGGGTGATGGAAGCCTGACCCAGCAGAGAGGGAGTGCAGGGTGGAGCAGAGACAAAGGCCGGAGGTCTGGATGCTCTCGACAGAGCCCTCTACACTACATCGAAGGCCGAGGGGGAGCCGCTCTCCCTGGGCTCAGAGAGCCGACTCCCACTCGGATCCGATGAAGGGATCGGAACCGGCGCAGAGACAGTCGGATCCGAGGGACCAGTGTGCTCTGAACTGGACGGAGCCAAAGGCACACTGAATCCCTCGGATCCGAAGCTTGGGCCATGGCTCCGAGAGGTCGGATCCGACGATGGAACAGACAGACTCGAGGGTAGGGTCGGATCCGAAGTACCCAGTACTGTCAGCGCCGACCCACCCCCAGCTCCAAGCGCTCCGAACCCGGGAAGCGGGTCAGAGAAGGAGCTATCGGAGCAAAAAAGGGTGTCGAGCTCCCACCCCCCCAAAGGGGGGGGGGCAGGAGCACTCCCATCTGCAGCTGGGCCTGGATGAACCTTCTCATCATCCGGTCCAAGTCTGCATCAGACAGGCTGTAGGTTGATCGCGACGAGGCCACCGAGGCAGGCCTGGAGTGCTGCCTCGATGACCTCGACGGAGATAGGGTCTCCTCCTCCTCCAGTCCCGGGGAGAAGCAAGGGGATCGAAGCTGAGGAGGAGAAGACCTGGAAGCCGTGGAGGGAGAAGCCCACTTAGCTGGGGGGGGGGGGGGTGAAGCGGAGGCCTTGGCCCGCTGCTTGTGGTGCTTCTCCCTCGGTTTCTCCCTCCTGGCCTCCCTGTCCTCCGGCGCTTTAGTGGGAGTTTGAATCCCGGCCGGAGGAAGGGGGGCAAGAGTGGCCACCACCACAGGCTGGGGAGGTGCCACGGGAGTAGCGGAGGCCGAAGCCGACTCCGGGGGGCAAAAGTCCGGCCAGGACCAGCTTTGACCTCCGCTCTTTCAGTGCCCTGGGGTTGAACCCAGCACAAATCGTGCATCCTGAGGACAGGTGTTCAACCCCAAGGCACCGAACACACAGAGTGTGGCCATCCGCTGGGAAGAGCTTATGGCCACACTCGGTGCATTTAGAAAAAATAGGCTTTGGGGCCTCAGACATATCCCAAAACTAAGAAACACTACACACGCACACAAGGCCCCAAACGCAAACACACACAATCACACACTAACGACCAGCGAGAGGAGGGTAACACTAAATATTTAAAAAAAAAAAAAAAAAAAAGAGAGAGAACTAAAGGGAAGCCTGATACACACACACTAAATACGGACAGAAAAAAGGGGGCTAAAGAGATAAAAAAAGCAACACTTATCTCAAAATCGCCAGGAGCTCAACATCCAGCTGACACACTCTAGGGCGGCAAACTAGATCTGAGGTCATTTGGGGTTGGCAGGGGATTATGGGTGAGGGGAGGAGCTAGGAGCTCAGATCCATAGCTGTATAAATAGTTGCCGGCTTGGATCCGATATCGGATCCAAGACCCACAGGTTGCTGACAAATGAAGTCACTACTCCAGATCATCGATATCTGTGCAGTGACTGAGACCTGGTTCAAGACTCCAGAGAGCACCCCTGCACTACCAGGCTATAACTCATACCACACTTTTCGGCCATGTAACCTGGACCGAAACACTAAAGGCGGAGGTGTGTCCATATTCATTAAGGATATCCACACCTCCAGGTTAGTTGCTTAGCATAATGCATCCGAGGTTATCCAAGTGCAACTAACTACGGGCAAAACTGCAGTCCAACTTGTAGCTTGCTACAGATCCCCCACCATGCCCAAGGATTCCCACTACTCTTTTCTTGATGTAATGGAAAATATTAGGGTTCAACCAAACACCCTAACAATGGGCGACTTCAACTACCTCACCATTAACTGGGAAAGCTACTTGTGTACCAACTCCTTAGCTCAACGCTTTCTGGAATTCAAATTCCAATGCCCTGGATCAACTTATCCACACCACACCAGGGGCAACAATATCCTAGACCTAGTCATTACCAATATGAGTGACTGGTGTTCCACACGTGAAGTCAACTCCTCGTTGGTCCGATCCGACCATAAGCTAATCACCCTTGATACCCACATCCCGTCCCCACCCCCCATTAAGGAAACCACGGTAAAAAATTTCTCCAAAGCCAACTTCATCCTTCTTAAGGCAGAAGTGGTGAACTTAACACCCATGCAGATGGACAATACAGTTATAACCGCTGAATCCTACACAAATGCACTCTACAAGCACTTACACGAATGCATGGATTGTGCTATCCCAAACAGAACCAAGACGCTATCCTCCAAAGAACCAAGACGCTATCCTCCAAAGAAGGAAGCCAATCTGGTGGTCCCCTGCCATAAACAAACTGTACAACAGAAGGAAGAAACTGTTGCAAGAGAGAGTAAAATCCCATGAGTGGAGGAGCTCCCTGGTCAGCCACAGTTAAGAAGCTGAGATCCTTTATAAGATCCTCCAAAGCTAGCTACAAAAACAAAATCGCCACTAATTCTAAGGACAAACACAAAGCATTCTATAGCTATGTCAAGAATCTCTATGGCAACCCCCAGATCTGCTCAGAGTTACAACACAACGGCACGAAAATTACAGAACCAACTTATATTGCCAACATCTGGGCATATAGGGTCAGTGCTAACTTTACCCCCCCCCACCCCCTAAATGGCCCATATCTATACAGGAAGAATGCAGAGTCCCTGTAATCACAACTACGCAGGTAAAAGCTGCACTCTCTAAAGCCAAAAACACAGCATCCATGGGACCAAACATTCCAGGCTGCGTTTTACACGAACTGGCTCCCCGCTTAAGCATCATGTTCAACAATAGCCTCACATCAGGCTTTGTGCCCACTGAATGGAGCACAACAGTTATCCCACTCCACAAAGGGGGAGCCACCACTGATCCCAGGAACTATCGACCTATTAGCCTGACGAGCCTGGTCTGCAAGGCCATGGAACGTATCATCTTGGAACTCATAAACAAAGACATTGGTAACCTCCAAACTCTGGATCCCACCCAGTTCGGGTTTGTGAACGGCAGATCATGCCTCCTGGACCTGATCGACTTCTTTGAGGCAGTCACCAAATCTGTAGATGAGTGTAAGGTGGTTCACACAGCCTGTCTTGACCTCGCCAAGACTTTCAACACCATCCCCCATTCTGGAATTATAGCTAGTCACTAAGCTAGGTATAAATCCCTACATCACAAGACAGCTTGCCAACTGGCTCACTGACAGAACCCACACTGTAAAAGTTGCAGACTCCAAATCTGACCTCAAACCAGTGACAAGTGGAGTATCACAGGGTTCAGTCCTGGGACCTCTACCTTTGGTATCTACTTCTCTGAAGTACAGGCTAACACAGAAGGCCTCTGGCTAATGAAGTTCGCAGATGACTGCAAACTAGGAGCCATAGTAAAGTCCTCAAATGATGTGGACATCCTACAGAAGGGTCTCGCTGAGGCAGATGCCTGGTGTCAGAGCCATGGCCTCAAGCTCAATGCCAAAAAGTGCACTGTTATCCCCTTTGGTAAAAGCTCTGTACCCATGAACCACCACATAGGCAGCAATCTACTTAACACCGAATGTGTGATGAGAGACCGTGGGACCCAGGTGGACAGTAGTCTCTCCTTTGATAGTCACATCACCACAGTAGTCAGGAAGTCCTTCTACATGGCACACCTCATCATAAAAGGGTTCTCATCCAGGAAAAAAAAGAGGTCATTGTTCCTCTCTACTCGACACTCATTAGACCCATGATAGAGTACAACACCCCTTTTGGAATGTACCTCACAAGACATCTGCAGCAGCTGGAAAGGCCACAGAAGTACCTCACAAAGAGGATTACTGGCCTCAAACAAATGCCCTACACTGACCGTCTCAAAAAACTCCAGCTTTATTCCGTAGCATATCGCCTACTCCGAGGTGATCTCTGCCTAACATATAAAGCTATGTCAAACCCAGAGCTGTTGGACATGCTACATCTAAAGAAATCCTAATCCCTCCGAGCTACACACTCTAGGGACCTAAACCTTGTCACCACAACAAACAGGACATGCTGGAGGGATAGATTCCTGTCCCAGAGACTTCCCATACTGTGGAACAGGCTACCCATCTATGTCAAGCAAAGTTCATTAGCACTCTTCAAGAAAAAATTTTGGATGAGTGGATGGGAAATAGGAAATACACCCCGGGGATCACTTCTGTGTCTCTGCTCGACAGTGGCACATGAAAATAATTTCCTGGGTGGCGTAAGCCAGGGAACCTTGTTGGCTAGGCTTACACAGGCCCATTGGGCCAATAGCCTAGTACCTACCTATGATTCTTAAAACACAGTGAATGACCTTCAAATACAAAGGAACTCCACCATCCTGTGAGACTAGTCACCTCTCAATACTGATACCAGTACCATAAATGTAGGTTAATACCCAAAAATTCTTTGATTTCATAAACAAGAAATCCTGTGACTAAAGAGTCAAAGAACCCTTTAGAGGAATAAATACTCCTGACCTAGTTCTTACAAATATACAAGCTGCTAACCCTTCTCTGTCAAAATCTTCAAATTATCAGATGTATACATCACAGCATTCAGATTCTTCAAATGCACTATCCTTCTGCAATTCTAGGACAGTCTTAAAGTACAGTTGAAACTCCCCCCAAAACCAGTAGCTACGCAAATAATATTTTTATCTAGGTTGGACATAGAATTTAACTTCACAGTTCCTACCAGAACAAAACAAAATAGGATGTTCAACTAACAAACCTGCTAGTCCACATGCATAAACAATTCAACAAAAGAATAAAGCTTCTTAAAATATGCAGTGGGAAAAAAAAAAAAAACTGACTCACAAATCATGGTCAACATAATAAAATTACCTTTACACTGAATTTCTTGGCGAACATATTTGCAATATCTACTGTCTTTTTAGGCATATGATCTTTTCTAGTCTCTCCCCAACTGCCTAATCCATCTAGTAAAACCCATTCCAAAGGGGGCATTGTATTCTATGATGAGCCTGATCACTTCAGGATACAGACAGGCAAGGAATACTTCGGATTAAGAGGAGATACTCTTGCTACAAGGAAAGGGAACTGTGTAGCTATGTTCAGAGGACTCTTGCAGCATTTTACAGAAAACTGTTGTCTATATTTCAGGCTGGATTGATGGTTTACCAATTGTAACAATATCGCACTTTTTAGCATTTACTTTTAGTCCATCCTTCTGCATTAGGTATTAACTTCTGTAAGTTCAAGTCATAGCTTATGTATGTCAGAAAGGATGTTTTCAATTAGACATCAGAAAGCCGTGCACTGAATAGTAAATGAAACTACTAGTGATCACTGAAAGACTCTACTGGTTATGTTCATGCCGAGGATGCACTTGTCACCATCAAGGTGTGGGTTCTATCCCTCCACTATGCTATACATCTAACTACAAAGGATTGATCAAGAAATCCTGTGACTAGAGTGTCAAAGAACCCTTTAGAGGAATAAATACTCCGACCTAGTTCTTACAAAAGCATATTTAGCTTGTTAATTATGTTACCATGTGGTATTCCATCAAACACTTTGGCAAGGTCAAGATGTACTGTATTTTACAGCATACCCTTGTCAATACCTTACTACCCTCTCAAAATTTACAAAAGTGGATAGCTAGCATATACCCTTAAAGCCAAGCTGCTGGGAGTACTTAGGAGTTGGAAAATGCATTTGAGCTTCGCCACATTCAAACCACCACAGGCAAAATCCAATACCACTTCCTTGCAAGCTATTGGTGCCCCTCTGACACAGGAAACACCATACTATGTATTTGAACTTACTGGAAACACTCACCATCTAACCCAATACCATATTTACAGGCAACTAATTACCCCACTGTTAACTGGAAATCCTATGACACCAAATAAACAGGCACAGATTCCTGGATTTTGTAAACAAACTCCTTGGACCAGACTTGTCAGTACGCCAACAAGGGGTGCAACCATACTGGATCTGGTCCTCACTAATTCAGCAGAATGCTGCACACCCCCTGCTATAACATCTTCTCTGGTAAGGTCAGATCACAAAATGGTCTCTCGAAGTAAAAATAAACCCAGAACTCCAGCTAACATGGGAATATTCAGGAACTACTCTAAAGCTAACTTTCTACTATTAAGTGATAACCTAGCAACATTTCAAGCCCCCATAAACCCTGAAAAACATTGCTGCCTATGCAGAACTGATTACATACACCCTACACAACCACGTTAATAGTTGCACAGAAGCAGCCTTAGCCCACCAGGTACTAGTACAAATCTAACAAAAAAACATGCTACCCTGGTGAAATCGCATCAATAGGTCTGTATAAAAAGTTATATATTCACCATAATGTTCCATCTGAGTTGTCGATTTTCAAGTATCTTCAAAGGCTGGGTTCGGGTCTGACTCCTTGGAACAGACTCAACCACTCGCTAACGCTCATGGCAACCCAAAACTGTCAAGTTTCCCCTTGACCCACAATGCATCTGGTACATTACCTCAAATCGAGTTTGCTGACAAAATAAGCAGAAGAGGCACAGAAGGAAGAGAGATGTTACATTCCAATGGGGACCATGTCTAGTTCGGTAAGAATTAAAAAACATCATCTAGATTGAGATGAGGAAGGACTCACCTGTTCTTCCAATAGAATTAGGTAGGGGGATGGAGGGAAGGGAGTTGAGGATACATGAAAATCGACAAATCAGATGGAACATTATGGTGAGCATATAACTTCTTTGTCTGAAGTTGTCAATTTTTATGTTATCCTCAAAGGATGGGACAGAGTCCCCAGCTACCTTGTTTCCTGGGTGGACTAAGGAAGGATATTCCTAAGCACCACTGAGACAAATGATACCCTGGCACCTGGAGATCACATCCAATTTGTAATGAGTGATAAAGGTATGGTGCTTAGCCCATGTTGCTGCCACATGTCACTCATGGATGCTCTAGCTTGGAAAACCACACATGCAGCTATAGCACTTGTTGAATGGGTCTTATGGGTTCTTGGCAGGGGAACACTGGGAATATATGAAAGAAATGCAACTAGCCAGCCGTTTTGCTAAGGTGAATTTGGATACAGCTTGTCCCAGTTTAGTGCGAGAAAAGGAGATAAAAAAACAGGTCTGCTTTTCTGAAATTTTTTGTCCTGTACACGTAGAAAAGTAACTGTACACATCTAAAGAATGCAGGCAATGCTCTCCTTTGTTAGGATGGTTTGGGAAGAAAACAGGCAAATTAATAAATTCACTGGTAACGTTCTCAGAGCCCACTTACGGAAGGAACAAAGGGTTGGTTCGGAGTGAAACCTTGTCCTTCTGAAAGACTAGATATGGAGGTTTAGATGATAGGGCTTGAATCTCTGAAATTCATCTAGCAGAAGTAAGCGTGACTAAGAATGGTCTTCCAGGAGAGGAATTTTAGTTCACACGTGTGGCAAGGTTCTAACACTTGAGTGATTTCTCATAACACAAGGTTGAGGTCCCATGGTGGAGAAGGATGCTTTAAAGGAGGTCTTAACAGTAGTGCACCTCTTAAGGACTTGCAGAGTTTGAGAGGTGCCACAGAAGAGTCACTGAAACAAATGGGGAAGTTGGAGATGGCTGCTAGTTGGACTTCAGTGGTGGATGCAGAGGCTCCACTGTCAAATAAGAATGCTACGAATTTGAGAATTTCATGAACTGGGTGGAAAGGGGGTCGATATTCTGTAGAGCCCAATATACAAACTTTTCCCATTTGCTAGAATACAGCCTTCAAGTGGAAGGTTTATGAGGTGATATTGGAATGCGCCAAACAGGGGAAGAAAGCATCAGTTCTCTGGCTACTACTGGAAGTGGAGATACCAAGCAGTCAGCTTGAGATTGTGAATGTCTGATGTACCATGCTCGTCGGGTAAGACAGAAGATGTGGCATTAGATCCAGGATTGTTTGATTAGGTGAGGCCAAAGGAAGGGGAGCCAAAAAAGTCAAAGCCAAAAGGGGGGATCCGAGAATGAATTTGCTCTTCAACCTGATGACTTTCTGAAAAAATTTGGGGATCAAAGATATTGGTGGGAAGGTGTAAAGGGAGGAATCAGGGCAAAATAGTTGCTGCATTTGTTGTTCACAGGATAGGCAAAAAGATTGCAGCAAGGCTGGCCCCAGATTGGAAATTTCTGTCAAATACTCTGAGGGACCACTCGTGATGTAGAAGAATGGACTTGCTCAATATGTGTGCTATCACACTGGACCTCCCTGGAATGTGCATTGCTACAAGAAAGTGGTTTGATGAAAATCGCCCATTGCCACACTCAGGGCTTCTCGACATAGTGGAAAAGACCTGGTTTCCCACTTGTTTGTTGATATACCAGACTACTGCCATGTTGTCTGTCTGAATCCCAATCATTCCACGGGGGGAGAGCATCCTGAAGTTCTTGCAACGCTAAAAGCACTGCCCTCATCTCTAGAGCATTGATGTGTAATGAGGCCTCTACTGGGGACCAAGTGCCTTGGATTGCCTTTTCACTGTAATGCTCTCACCACCCAAGCAGGGAGGCATCTGTGGTCACTATGGCCCTGGGCTGAGGGGGAAAAGGAACAGCCTTGTAGAATTTGTTCTGAAAAGGCTCGCTATGCCAAATCTTTCTTGCAAATATTTGTGATGGAAATTGGTGTGGACATGGGATGTTAAGTATTGACCATTGTGCCGCAAGGAACCACTGAAAAATCCGCATATAGTACCTTGCCAGAGGTAAAAGTTATTGATGCTGCAATGGAGCCCAAAGTTCGTAGGATTAGTTTGGCTGTCAAGGTTTGCTGATTATGCTTGAAATCGGAGTTCGAATTGTCCGTAGTCATTGTAGAGAGAGAGAGATTACGGTGGTTCTTGTGTTTAAGATGGTACCTATGAATTCTAGCACTTGGGTTAGCTCTAGATGACACTTTATAGTTGACAGTTAATCCTAATGAGGATCATGTTTGGAGAACCTCTTGTCTGGCTGCTACAAGTTGGTACCTGGTTGTGGCACTGAGGGGCCAGTCGTATAGGTAAGGAAACAATCGGTGCATTCTCAGGTGAACTGCTACAACTGCATGCATTTAGTGAACACCTCGGGGGCTGTGGTGCGACCAAAGGGCAGTATCTGAAGTGGTAGTGACTGGTCGTCTGTGGATTTTTATGCGATAGTACGCAAAGATCTATGGAGCACATCCAGTCGACTTTCCCAGGAATGGAAACATGGCCTGAACTGTAACCATCCAGAATTTGGTTTGACAAACTTATTTGCTCAGTTTGCTGAGATCAAGAATAGGTCTCCAGTCCCCCTGTCTTTTTTGGCACTAAAAAGAACCTTGAGTAAATTCCGGGTCCTATCTGGTCTGGGGTAACCTCTTGGATAGCTCGCTTCAACTGGTGTTTTGGAGCAGACAAGGCCCTCTCAGTCACCTCAAAAGCAGATCTATCCACAGCAGGGATGGAGTCCGAGCCCGAAGGAACAAAGCTCGGCACCACAGTCTCCCACCAACCAGGGCAAATCCTTCTTGAGACAGAAGCCAGAGCAGAGCCAATCTGTGCCGAGGCTCCAAGGGCGACAGGGGACGCTGAAAAAATCTGGGTCAACTTAAGCTCCTTGGAACTGACAGGAAAGGTATGGCTCTAGGAGATCTCTAGTTTTGAATTAGACAAAGAGCTGAGGGATGCAATTGATACCGTTGAAGACAACTTTAGCACCAGACAACTCGGAACCAAAGGCTATGAACTTAGACAAGTCAGAGAAGATAAGGTGCTTGGAGGGGTGGAAGTAGTAGGGCACTGACCAATGGGGATAGAATGCCTAGAAGAACTAGAAACTCCTTGCGCCCAGAACATCTCTCACACCACGCTTTCCAGCTCATCTTCAGTGAAAGTTCTGGAAGAACGGGTAGATTTTGTTGGACAACAGTCCAAGAAGGGGGAAGGCAATCTATCCGAGAAGGGGTTGATGGATGGGGAATACCTGGTTCTAGGCAATGCAATAAACTCCTTGGCTGGCACTGATGAAGACGGTTGTCAAAGGAGTCATCTGTAACGAAGGTGGTACCGAGGAAGCTGTCTGTACAGTCAGAAGAGTTGTCCGTTCCAATGAAACAGGTGGAATTGACAGACTTTTGTAGTCTGTGCCTACAACTGTATTGGCTCTGAAAA
Source organism: Protopterus annectens (assembly GCF_019279795.1). Taxonomy (NCBI): domain Eukaryota; kingdom Metazoa; phylum Chordata; order Ceratodontiformes; family Protopteridae; genus Protopterus; species Protopterus annectens. The sequence continues at coordinate 513,350,982 of NC_056729.1, forward strand.
GCTCAATTTCTTTGCCTCTGAAGACTTGGTTGAGGACGGTGGATTTGATTTAGAGGACTGATTTTCTTTCAGAAGCCTTTGAAGATGACCCAATGATGGCCTCACCAAAGGAGGAGGCTAACAGACCTTTCCAAATAAAATTGCTACTTTGCTCCACCAGAGCCCAATGGCTGAAAGAATGGCAAATGGAGCAGTCCTCTTGTAAATGGAGAGGTCCTAGAGAAAGAGCCCAGATAGAGAATGTTGGTCTGAAAAAGGAACTTTGTGAGAATGCTTATCTCCTAAACCCAGCTAGGATTTTCTCTGCTTTTCTCTGCCAAAAAGAAGTGGGAAGGCAGAAAAAAAAAAGAAAAAAGAAAAAAAAAAGAGAGTCCACAAGTACTTAAGATTGACATGCCCAAATGCACAAGAATAGGAGATAATAGGAGGATAGAGATTTTTTTTTTTTAATATAATGCGAGAGAAGTGAAATAATGGTAAAGGAGAGCTACTGAAGGGTAGAGGGAAAAGTACTAAAAATAGAACGCAAGAAATACACAAAGTACCAGGAAAAAACAGTAAAATAGGTACAATAGACAAAGGTAAGAAAGATTTGCCTAAAAAAGGTCAAAAACCACAGGTGAAAAGATGTTAGGAAGATACACTCATCTGAAAGGCTCAAGAGTAAGGCTAACAAGTCTAAAGCTTGTAGTGTCAAACCAGATCTGAGGTAATGTACCAGATGCAGTACTAACTCTTAGGAAGTTCTGCGTTGCAGAAGAGAAATGCCAGCCAAAACACCAGACTTTCACCTTTCACTACAGTCCAGCAAATGCACTGCCTTCAAACATCAGAAAGTCAGTATTATAAAGGGTTGTCAGGCAGACATTTTTCCTCCACTCTGGAGTCACTCTCTCCATCATACCTGGAGCACTACCCACTGGATGCGTCAGACCACAACAGGAGAGACAGGAACTAGGCTAACTTGGGGGAGAAGTAATAGGGTACCAAATCTAGTTCTAGGAGTGTATAATAAGGAAGCAGGTGGGGCAGACAAAAAGCACTGTCCATTCGAAGCATAAGACCACATCTGTTTCTGATGGCAGCAAACCAAATCTGTGGACACCTAGAGACGGCAGAGGATTATGGGTAGAAGAAAAGCCTCAAAGCTGAAGTCTGAGATGCTGGCTTCGAATCTGGTAACCCACAAGTTGAAAATGGCTGAAGACAATACTGGATCTACTAAATTTAATGCTGTCTGAAGCAGCAGCAGGTTTACTTCTGCACATCGCACTTGAATGGCAGATTTAAGAACACATTTATATTCATCAATTCATGAGGGTCTATGACTCAGTTAGCCTGTCATTCTCCTGTGATGAGATGCAGGATGCCAGGAAGGGTGTCAGTCCTGACTCCAGGGCTACTTCCCAACATTGAGCTACCAGTCTGCAAAGTATGCAAAAATGTATAGTCCCCATTTATTGATAAACATCCTTGCAGCATACTCCGAGAATGTGCAGTGTGGCCCTTGTCTAATCTGTTTTAAATTTTATTTCTAGTGCTAAAACCATAATCATTTACATTCATGTACTTGTGCGTCAAAGTGCCATATCATATCCCATAAGACTTGGATCTTCAGGTCCTCCATACAAGTTCAAAGGCAATGCCCATGGCAAGCATCTACTTCTCTTGGGAAACACTTAAGTGTGCCCTATGAATGAGATACACCTGGCTTTTCAACCATGAGATTTTCTTTTTTGATACATACTAAAGGGAGATGAGACCCCCCCCCCCCCACTGATGGGGAATGTAACATCCATCCGTTACTGAAGTACCACTGTATTTTTCCTCATATGGAGCCTTGCTAGAGGTATCATAAGGCAAGTTGTCACATCACTCAGAATCCTGGGAAATTCCCTTGCCGTCAAGTCAGAGAACCCATTTCTAACATGTTTAGGAATTATTACTGGGACAGAAACAGGCTATTGTCTCTGGGCAGGAAAGCTGCTACTGCATTTAGCAAGGCTCCTAAGAAAGCTACTTTTCTTGCAGGTGGTCAGACTGAGACATGGTAGACTGAGGGGGAGAGAGCTGCTTGTGAGGGCAAACTGTAAAGCCCTCTGACTATTCTACTCAGTCTGTTGTATCAGGCAATTTTCTAAGTGAGGGTAGACTAGTAATGTCCTTGGCCCTACAAAAGTTAATTACTGGAGAAAAGTATTTTGTAAAGAACTTGTGTGCAGCAGAAAAATCAAAGGGCAAAGATGTGAACTGGTAAAGGGCTCCACCTGCTTCACATTTTACATATCCAATGTTCATTTTTGCTTTAAGGATGTGGAGGTAAGCATCCTACAGGCCCAGGATGGCTGTAAAGGCTTGATGGTACAAGCAGCAGAATGCTTTGCACGTTAAACATTAAAACTTTAGGATTTTAAAACATTTGTTTAGTCTTCAAATGTCTAGGAATCATGTCAGTAAACTTTCTTAGTAATTCGACATATTGAATAAACCCCTCTGCCCTTATCCCCTGCTGGGACATATTCTATGCCTCCTCAGCTCCACAGGTCCTCTAGAATGGAAGAAGTTAAATGAGCTGTTCCTTTTGAAAAAGTGGGTTACCCACCAAATCCAATTATCTTGGAAACTTTCTCAAAAAGGGATCAAAGAAGAGGGTTGTGTTTGGGGATTGGGGGGGGGGGCATTAAGGTGCTCCAAACTCAAATGGTCTGGCAGGGGTTATTGTTAACCATCTACGTAGTTGCTGCTCCATATGATGCAAACAATGCATTCACACTTGTTGGGAGTGCCATTCCAACTTGAAAGGGAGGATAGCCTGAAGTTCCAGGAATACCTCCTGGACAATCTAAAGTACTTATGCCCTACAGTTCAGGTCGCTGAAGCAAGGGGAGCAGGGTGCCTGCTACATAAAAATAGAAGGTTCGAAGTGCACAGGGGGACATCAGGCCCAAATAGGCCATTTCATTCATGTCTGGAGCTGGAGTACCTAAATCCTCGTCTGAGGCAGGCTCAAATCTTTTTTTAAGAAGGAACCCAGACACATCTGTGATTCCCATGCTAGCAGTTTCCCACGAAAAAAAACAAGTCCTGAACAACCTGGAAGAAAGACAGGCAAGACATGGGTAAGGAGCTCTTCAATGTAGGCAGAGGCAAGCTATAGAAAAGCTACCTTCACCTTTGGTGTTCTGTCTCTCAGAGGCACAAGTGCAACAGCAGAGACAGCGAACCTCCACCTGGTGCTATAGGAACCTCAGACACAATCTCCCCTTTGTGGGAGAGTGGAAAATGAAGCAGGCACTGACTGCAGGAGCTCACACAAGCATCTGAGCTGAAAAACATGGCAGTGGTTCCAGTCCAGCAGGACATGCCTGTGATGCATTCTTTTATGTCTCTCTCTAGCAGGTATGGAACTAAAACTTGTTCCTTCGAAAGGAAAGGTCACCTACACAGTCTCTCATGCTTTCTCAGTGGGGAGTCTAAACAGGAAGGGGGGGGGGCACACTAAAGAACTCCAAATTCACATGATTTGCAGGGGCTGCCTCATCAGCCAGGCATGTCTAAATCACTGCCCTGTAGCTGGTGTCCTGCAAGAGACATTCCATACATAAGTCACTTCTTTCTGGCGTACTTGACACCTGGAAATGACGAAGGGGATGTCCGAGTTGTGTGGCAAGTCCTTATCACTGATTTCCTCTGCATTAGGATCACAGGAAGTTACTTGTCTATTGATCTGGAGACCCCTATAAGCCTAGCCAAGAGTTTAGCCCATGTTTACTCAAATCAGAACCCAAAGCCCCTGGTCCAGCAGGGACATGGGTAGAATCCCAGGAGTGCATTTTCTGTTTCGCTTAAAAAGGGATAATGAGGTACTCTGCTTGATGTGGAGAAGGAGTCTCTATTCCACAAATGGGAGAGTCTCTGGGACAAATCTGTCCTACCAAGTCCTAGTGATGTCACAGACCAGGTTGAGGTCGCACGTGCAGGTTACTTGAGTGGAGCTTGACTTGCGGATATGCAGCAGTCCCATAGAGGCAGGGTCTGATATTGCTTTATATGCCAGACAGAGGTCACCTCTGAGAAGTCTGTATAAGACTGAGTGGAGGAAAGTACAGTTTTGTACCTACCATAAATGTAGATGTTCGAGGATCCACATTGCTGCAGTCCTAACTATTGGGTAGTCCGCTGCCCAGTCGGCCCGAATACCAAAGTATATGGCTGACGTCGGTCAGGGCGCATTAGACTGACGTCAGTACGTCAGGGTACTAATGCGCATGACCGACGTCATATCCTCAGTCTTTTCTTGCCCCAGATGTCAGAAGACCCTGAAAAGCTAAGGCCAAAACCAAAAATTCCAAACATACCTGCACCAAAAATATGTACAATATATACAAAATTACCAGAATATAACCTCACCTACACAACCACCCTTAAACACAGAGGGAAGGAGGGAGGGTAAATTGGACTGCAGCAATGTGGATCCTCGAACATCTACATTTATGGTAGGTACAAAACTGTACTATGTTCTTCATTCCACATTGCTGCAGTCCTAACTATTGGGTAGAATCCCAAAGCAGAGGTAAGGGAGGCTGGCAAATCATAAGGAAGCAGGAGCTGACAACATGCCTTGCAAAATAGCTGTGGCAAAACCAGCCCTAGACTTAGAGTAGAGAGGAAGGTGGTAATGCTTAGAGAAAGTATGCACTGAACTCCAAGTAGCTGCCTCCAAAATATCCTTAGTTGCCACCCCCTTAGAAATGCTGTTGAAGTGGCAGTAGCCCTAGTGGAATGAGGCCTAATCCCAGCTGGAATCTCCTTGCCATGATGGGAATAACAAAATGCAATGCAAAACCCAATCCACCTAGAAATAGTTTGTTTTGACACAGGCTTGCCCTCTTGAACTCAAAGCAAAAGAAACAAACAACTGCTGAGACTGCCTAAAATCCTTAGTCCTGCTTAAATAATAACGCAATTGCCTGTGTACATCTAAAGTGTGCAAAATCTTTTCCCCTTTATTTTGGGGATCTGCATAAAAAGTAGGCAAATGAATAGTTTGGTTTAAAGCCACACTAGAAACCACCTTAGGCATAAAGGAAGGATTAGTACGTAATGATACCCTATCCTTATGAAAAATCAAAAAAGGCTCAACCGCCATAAGGGCCTGCAACTCAGAAACCCTTCTTGCAGAAGTAATGGCCAACAAAAAAGCAGTCTTCCATGACAAATATTTCAATTCAGCAGTAGCCGAGGCTCAAAAGCTTCTAGAGTAAGTTTCTCCAACACAAAATTGAGATCTCAAGCAGGAGTAGGAGCTCTACGTGGGGGTCTTATATTGTTTGCCCCTCTAAGAAATTGCTTGAACAAAGGATGCGAAAACAATGGTGGGTCACAATCATAGTGAGCTGAAATTGCTGCAGCATGAATCTTAATGGAAGAGAAAGACAAACCTTTGTCCAATAACTCAGTAAGATATTGAAGAGCCACACTCAAATTAGGCTCAGAAATCTCCAAATTGTTAGCTGCACTCCAAAATAAAAATCTCTTCCATTTTTCTGCGTACACTTTCCTTGTACTAGGTCTTCTGGCTTCCATAATCACATTTAAAACTTGTTGAGGAAGTTGAGACCTGCTGTCTTTCAAAACAGAATATGCCAGGCTGTTAGATGAAGAGATTGAAGCTTGACATTGAGCAGGTGACCGTCCCTCTGAGACAACAGGTGTGGAATCAAGGGTAAAGGCCATGGAGGCTTCCTTACCAGACTCCTCAGTAATGGGTACCAGTGCTGCGAGGCCAATCTGGAGCTATTAAAATCATCCTTGGCTTGTCTTGTCTGACCTTTAGAAGCACCTTTGGGAGAAGAGGCAGAGGTGGAAAAGAATACACATGAAGATTTTTCCAACTGAAAGAAAGAGCATCCACTTTCCAAGCTGTGTGATGAAACCTCTTTGTGCAAAACTTTGGCAGCTTGTGGTTTAGTGGAGAAGCGAACAGATCTATGTCTGGAGTTCCCCATGACACTGTCAATTTTTGAAATACATGAAGATCCAGTTTCCACTCGTGGGGATCCATGATTTGTCTGCTTAACACATCTGCTAAGGAGTTCTGTGCTCGGCAGAAACCTTGCCTGAAGAGTTAGTTGCAAGCTGAGCGCAGTCTCCCATAAAATCATTGCTTGCCTGCACAATGGGTAAGTATGTGTTCCCCCTTGTGTGATGATGTACCACATGACAGTTGTGTTGTCTGTTAGAATCAACACCTGCCCTGGAAGAAGTAACTCCTTGAAAGCCATTAATGCAAACTGGACTGCTAACATCTCTTTCATGTTGATATGTAGATGCTGTAGTCTGGCAGGCCACTTGTCTTGTATCCACTTTCCATTTAGATGAGCTCCCCAAGCAATGTCTGAGGCATCTGTCGTTAGAATCTGACTCGCCTCTGGCCGGGTCACAGAGAGTCCCTTGTTTAGGTGACATTCCTGAGCCCACCACAAAAATTCCTTTTGAATGCAAGGTATTATTTGAATGACAGTGTCCAAATCCTGGCAGTGCTGTGTCCATACATTTTTGAGATACCATTGCAGCTTCCTCATATGCAGTTTGGCATTGGGAAGCACCAGAATACAAGATGCCATGAACCCTAAGGCTTGAAGGACTGTCCTTGCAGTCAGCCCGGACTGAAGAGATAGTTGATGGAAGTAACTGGAAAGATTCTTTTGTTTGTCCGGGGTTAAAAGGCCATCTGGGCTGCTGTATTCAGTCTCACACCCAGAAAGCACATGTCTTGAGAGGGTACTAGACTGGACTTTATTTCATTCACAGAATACCATAGGCATCTTAGCACTGCTATGACATAATCCAAATGCTGTAGAAGGTCTTCCTTTTCTTGAGCTAGAATCAGGCAGTCGTCCAAGTAAGGATAGATTTGAATTCCTTTTAGCCTGAAGTAAGCTATCACTGGAGCCAGAACCTTTGTGAATACTCTGGGCAGTGGATAAGCCAAAGGGCAATGCAGAGAACTGATAATGAGAATTTCCAGCTCGAAAACGCAGATACTTCCTGCAACTTAGTCTTATAGGCACATGAAGGTAAGCTTCCTTGAGATCTAAAGTTACCATCCAGTGATCCTTGCCCAGCAGAGGTAAAAGCTGTTGTAACGTCAACATTTTGAACTTGGGAATGTCCAGATAAGTGTTGAGGATAGATAAATCCAAAATTGGCCTCCACGTGTTCCCCTTCTTCGGTACTAGGAACAGGCGAGAATAAAATCCTAGGCCCCTTTCTGGCACAGGGACTGGCTGAATGGCCCCTATGTGGAGCAACAGAGAAATTTGCTTGTGAGCCTCTTGTCTTTGTAGAGGAGGAATGTCTGGCATGCCTTTGAAAGGAGGCATGGTATGGAAATAAAACCTGTAACCGTGGTGAATGATATCCAGAACCCATCTGTCTTGGGTAATTAAATCCCAATTTTCTTTGAAAAGAGACAGCCTTCCTCCCAAAGGTGCTGCCAGGCGAGAATGTACTGGCAGCTGAAAAGGCAGGTCATTGGGTCTGCTTACGAAAGGACTGACCCCTGCCCTCACCAGAAGTCTGAGCAGGGGAACTCCTGTCCTAGGCCTAAAAGAACCTTGAGCTCTGCCCCTACCACGTCTAGACCTACCCCTAGACTGGGAATCATAAGCAGGATAAGTCCATCCCTTAGTAGGCCAATTTCTACTAAACTTGGAGGCTGCACCTGCAAAAATCCTTAACAGTTTGCATAGACTTAGCCTTGTCCTCCATTTTCTTTAAGACTGCTTCCACAGGCGAACCAAACAACACATCAGACTGCAAAGGAGCATCCAAAATCCTTGTTTTAACATGCTCAGCTAAATTCTGATCTCTCAACCAGGCATGCCTACGAAGAACAGAACCAGTGGCAGCCACCCTCGAGGAGGCCTGCACAGCATCAAAACCACATTGCAAGGAATGTTTACCCACCTGTTCAGACACATGAACTAAATCCTGCAACTCTTTACACTCAATACCTTCTGCCAGAGCATCCACCTTAGATTTCAATTGTGAAAGGAGATAATTCTGATATTTTAACATGTGAAACTGACAATTCAACGCCCTCATGGCTAAAGTGGAAGAAGTATACACTTTCTTTCCCCATCTATCCAAAGCCCTTGCCTCTTTATCAGGAGGAACAGGATTTTTAACAACAGAGGCCTTCACACCTTTAGGCCCCTGAGAGACAGTTTCGGGTCTGCCCTAGGACTCTTAAAAAATACTTATGAGCTTCAGGCACCCTATAGTACCTATCCGGTTTAACTGGGGCAGGAGGCAAAGAATCAGGATTGAGGGAAGCCTCTGCAAAAACATCTTCCACCACATTCAGAACAGGAGGTATAGCTAAAGGCCTATGCTGGGGTAAAACAAGAATTCCCTAAGCCTCTTCCTGGAATCAGAGAAATCTTGACCTTCCCATTTAAAATGCTCCCTCATGGAATGCAGAGTCTCTGAAAATGAAAAATCCTCAGGAGGAGAAGCTGAAGGAGTAGAATCATCCACATCAGAATCAGAATAAGGAGGATACTCCTGCAAGTCTTCAGCCGAAGACTCAGAAGCCTCGAACATTGCTCAAAACTCTCAAACTCAGGTTCCACCCTAGGCCTCTTATCAGGAGGGGCATAGAACCTCTAATCATAGTAATCAAATCCTCTGCCATTTTAAGCATATGTTTCTTAGGCAAAGACCCTGAAGCACTAGGAGAAACCCCACTGAAGTTAAACTTGGCCTGCCTCTCAAAGAAGCCTTGGAAACAGAAGGGGAGGCTCTAACCACCTTAGGAAGAGAGGGAAGAACAGCCACCTGAGAAGCCCCTCAGCCTGGCCTACTTCCTGCGAGGATACATCCTGTAACAGTAAAGTCTCTCCCTGAGACTCCAAAGAAACACCTGGCAAAACCTCCGGCTCCACTGAGCCTTCTAAAGATCCGTCGTCTGGGACTGTCGGTTCTTCCACTCTAGGCTTTGCTGCTTTGTCCTCGCGCTTTTGGCGGCGCCGGAGCCTCCGGCGGCATTTTATAATTACAACGCTTCCCAAAAACTAACCTGGCACAGTCTAACCTTCTCTTAATAGTGCGTTTGTTAAATCTAGCACAAGAGCGGCATCCAACAACGTCGTGCTCAGGCCCTAAACAAGGTATACACAAAGTATGGTAATCCCTATGAGGTATCTGTTTCCCACAAGAAATACAGTTATTCACTTTTTCTGACATCCGGTTAAATACTGAGGCAAGAAAAAACCAAAATATTCCCCAACGAGGTACTTAGCCAACTTTGATTCGGTCTGAAACTCTGACTTCAGAAACTTTCAGAACGCCAACCTGCACTCGCAAAATTGCTTCTGCATCGGACCATGCAGCAAAAAAGACTGAGGATATGACGTCGGTCATGCTCATTAGTACCCTGACGTACTGACGTCAGTCTAATGCGCCCTGACCGACGTCAGCCATATACTTTGGTATTCGGGCCGACTGGACAGCGGACTACCCAATAGTTAGGACTGCAGCAATGTGGAATGAAGAACATCAGAAATTTTAGCCCATCTGTGCAGGGTAGATGTTTGAGGCACTGCATTCTTCTGGTGAGGAATCTCTGTGGTCTCTCCAGCTGCTGCATGTGCTTTGTAAGGTACATGCCAAAGGGGGAGTTGTACTCCGTAATTGAGAGAATGCAAGGATATTATACATGCATACATACAAATGTTTCAAGCACGAGCATTGAAGCCCTTCTAGCTTGCCAAGATGCCAAAATTAGAAGTTATGTACCTACCATAACGTTCCATGTTAGTTGTCTTCTTCTCACCTTCTTTCTTGCTGGATGGGTTCGGAGCTGATCCTCGGCTCCGACTCGGCCACTCTAAAAGCTCGAGAGCTAGTTCCACCGGCTCAAGGCTCCCCTATATCCCACAATGCTAGGCGGTAACTCCTCAGATCTCATTTGTAAGCTAGGCCCAGCTAGGAAAAAGTTCCATCAAATGGAAGAAAATAGATAACCCACCTCTATAGGATGCCTAAAGGGTGTCCTAAACCTGACTGAAGATATATATATATATATATATATATATATATATATATATATATATATATATATATATATATATATATATAATAGATTCCTCTAGGTCTGTCCAGGCTAGGGGAAGGAGGTGGGGCCTTAAGAAAGAAGCGAGAAGAAGACAACTAACATGGAACGTTATGGTAGGTACATAACTTCTAAATGTTAAGTTGTCTATCTCGCCTTCATTCTTGCTGGATGGGACCGCGTCCCTAGCACCTTGTCCCGGGTGGCCTATCGGAACAGACTCTTGAGTACAGTGGAACCAAAGTTGGCTCGGCCTCTAGAGGCTAAGTCCAACTTATAATGAGAAATGAAGGTATGGGGAGAAGCCCAAGTAGCTGCTGCACAAATGGAATCAATAGGCAGTCTGTCTTGGAAAGCTATAGATGTAGCTAAAGCTCTAGTTGAATGAGCCCTGGGTTTGGTTGGCAATTGTTGATGTCTGATCTCATACACAAATGTAATCAATGAAGTAAGCCATCTAGATACTTTAGAAACTGGAAGGCCCATTCCGCCTTCTGCATAGGAAACAAACAGTTGATCAGACTTCCTACATTGTTTGGTCCTGTCCAAATAGTACCTAAGTTGGCGCTGAACGTCTAACCAATGCAATTTTTGTTCTGATTTGTTGGAATAGTTAGGAAAAAACACAGGAAGATCAATGGCTTGATTCAAATTTGCCGGAGAAACTACCTTAGGCAAAAAGGATGGGTTGGTACGTAAGGACACCCTATCCTTATGAAACAAAAGATAAGGGGATCGACTACACAGAGCATGAATTTCAGAGACTCTTCTGGCTGAAGTAATAGCTACCAAAAAGAGAGTCTTCCAAGATAGCAATTTCATTGAGCATGAAGCCGCAGGTTCAAAGGGGGGAAGAATCAAGGATGTCAGAACTAAGTTGAGATCCCATAGAGGAGGAGGATCCCTGATAGGAGGTTTGAGGAGAAAAACTCCCTTTAAAAAGGCCTTGCAGAGTTTGTGAGACAGAATGGAGGACTCTGAGATTCCAACATGGAAGTTGGATATAGCTGCCAATTGGACCTTGATGGTAGAAGGAGACGAACCTGAGTGGAAAAGTTCGGCTAGAAAATCTAGAACTGAATGAATGGAAGCAGTGAAAGGATCTATATCCTTTGAATGCTCCCAATAGGAAAAACGTTTCCATTTACTATGATAAATCTTCCTAGTGGAAGATTTATGAGAGGCTATTAAAATATCTCGGACTGGGTGAGATATTAGGGGAAGCCTGGCTAGAGTTGGAATTGGAGAAACCATGCCGTGAGGTTCAGAGAAGGGAGGGAGCGGTACAACTGACCCGACTGGTGGGTCAAGAGGTCTGGAACTGGGTCCAGATACCAGGGTTGCTCCAGCAGATAACGGTGAAGAAATGGGAACCAAATCTGTCGAGGCCAGTAAGGGGCAAGGAGGATCATGGAAGCTTTCTGAGCGATGGCTTTCTGTATTAGTTGAGAAATCAGCGGAAAGGGAGGGAAGGCATACAAAAGTCCCCGGGGCCAAACGTGGACTAGAGCGTCTCTGCTGGGATGGCCTGGTTGGGGAAAGAGGGTGAAATTGTTGCACTTGCTGTTTTGGGGAGTAGCGAAAAGGTCGCAGCAAGGCCGGCCCCACTTTCGAAAGATTTTGTCCAACACTGAATTTTTCAGAGACCACTCGTGAGGCATGAGAATAGCTCTGCTCAATTTGTCCGCAATTACATTGGACTTCCCGGGAATGTGCGCTGCTAACAGAAACCGCTGAGAAGAAATCGCCCATTGCCATAGTCTGAGTGCCCCTCAACATAGGGGGTAGGATCTGGTTCCGCCCTGTTTGTTGATGTACCACACTACAGACATATTGCCCGTCTGAATTGCTATAGTCCCTTTGGGAAGAGAGTCTTGTAGGGCTTGCAACGCTAGAAGCACTGCTCTCATCTCTAGGACATTTATGTGCAAGCGGCGTTCGAAAGGTTGCCATATGCCCTGGACCGTCCTGCCCTGGTAATGCCCCCCCCACCCGATCAGGGAGGCGTCCGTTGTCAGTGTAGCAACCGGAGGGGGAGGAACAAAAGGTCTTCCTAGGAAGAGCTGGGGGGATGTGATCCACCAAGAAAGATGATTCCTGCACGATTGTGTTATCGCAATGGCATGGGACATTGGAAGTTGTTGGTACGACCATTGAGTGAAGAGCATCCAGCCGCCGTTAACCCTAAGACCTTCAGGACTAGTCTGACTGATTTTGCTGCTTTGCAAGACAAGAGAGACTTGTCTGTGTATGTCCGCTATTCTCTGCTCTGTGAGTCTGGCTGACATGCTGACTGTGTCTAGATTTGCGCCTATGAAGGTAATAACACGACAAGGCGACAAAACAGACTTTTGGTAATTTATTGAAATGCCTAATGTCTGACATGTGTGAAAGGTATAGTCTCTGACGAGAAGCAGAATATGCTTGGTGGGGGCTGTAAGGAGCCAGTCGTCTAGATAAGGAAACACCTGGAATCCTTGATGTCTCAGATGAGAGGCGACCACTGCCATACATTTGGTAAACACTCGGGGGGCTGTAGTGAGACGAAAGGGCAGGGCCCTGAATTGAAAATGACTGGTTCCCAGCCTGAAGCGGAGAAAACTCCTGGAGCGTCTGCTCATTTTGATGTGGTAGTACGCATCCTGGAGATCTATAGAGCACATCCAGTTGTCCCGCCCCAAAAGGGGTAGAATGGACTGCAGCGTGACCATCCGAAATTTTGTTTTCTTGACAGACTTGTTCAAGTTGCTGAGATCCAAAATGGGTCTCCAGTCCCCTGTTTTCTTTGGAACCCAAAAGAATTTGGAGTAGATTCCGGGTCCTAGTTGGTCTGCTGGAACTGGCTGAATGGCTCTTTTTGCAAGCAGCTTTGATATTTCTAAAGCTGCTTGCCCCCTTTGACTGGGTGGAACATCTGGAAGGGATTTTTTTGCTTGGTTTGGAAAGCGAAAGAACGGGATTGTATAGCCTTCGGAAATGATAGTCTGTACCCACTTGTCTTGAGTTAGGGATTGCCAGGCTTCTGGGTACAGAGATAATCTTCCCCCGACTGCCTCCGAAGGTGGACAGTCGGGCAACACCTCAGGGATGCTGAAAGGGCTTCTCGGAAAAGGTTTCTCGACTGCCCTGATTCTGCGGGCCCCCTCTGCCTCTAGGGCGGCGTCTACCATTATTGTTCCCCCCCTCTGCCTCTAGAGGGGAACCGACTCTGTGCGTCAGGCAATGCTCCTTGAGATTGTTTGCGGAACCACATCTTTCCCCCCTTCTGGCCTTTGGGGAAAGGCCTAGAAGGGGTAGAAAAACGGACTCCAACGGCAGAAAGAGTCTTGCCTTCCGTCTCGCACCTAGTCAGGGTTTCCTTCACTTGAGGACCAAAGAGGGATGGATCCATCAAACGGCGAGTTACTGAAGGATGCCTTGAAAGGGTCCGCAAAATTACATAGCCGCATCCAGGCGTGCCGACGTAAGGCCACACCTGTACCTGCCGCTCTACTCGCTCCATCAGCCGCGTACGAAAGGAGGCGCATGGAGGAGTTAACTATTGAATTGAGGGTAGCCAGCTGAGAGTTCATCCTGTCCTGAAAACCCGCAGCTGTTGGGTCCTTTAACATTTCACTCGCTTCCTTGATCAAATCTCTCTGGAGACGAGTGAAATGACATAGGTAGTTCAGCGAGCGCATAGAAAAGTTCGCTGACGAGAACATCCGCTTCCCGTATCTGTCCATAGTCCTAGACTCCTTGTTAGGAGGATGGACAGGCACTGAATGATCTGCTAGCTCCTTCTTGGTGGCTGCAGCCACCACCATAGCATCCACAGAGATGCCTTTGGTCAAAAACTCCTTGTCCTTGGGGGCGGTGATAAACTTTGAAGGTCTCCTGGGGGTGGGATCCACAGAGTCAGGAGCCGTCCAGGCCTTCTTTGCCACCACCTGCATAAGGGGGTCAAAAGGAGGGGACACCCAGGAGGTGGAAGGGCGAGAGCCAAACGCCTCAAGATACACAGATTCATCCTCTGAAGGGTTGAGGACTGGCCAATTCCCCCTCTGTTTTAAGATCTCGAGGATGTCTGCAAAAGAGACATCTTCAGAGGGGGAACGAGGGGAACCTTCAGAATCCTCTAAATCTGTGTCAGAGGTGACAGGCTCAGGGGAGTCGATGTGCTTCCTCTTGCACTGCCTCTTCCTAGGAGGCTCTCCTACCGGGTCAGGAGAGGCCTCAGAAGAGGAGGAGATCCCCACTGGGGATACTTGAGGAGCTGGCTCTCTGCGATCCGGGATGAGAGAGTGAGCAGAAATCACCGGAGGCACCATGGAGGGGGGGGGGGCAGATGGAGCCGACTGTGGGGTTGAACCAGGTTCTAACACACTCCTCATGACCTCGAAGGCACCCCTGTCAGGCAGGGCTGGAGGTCTCCGCTCCGAAAAGCTGAAAACCTCCCCCGGCACCGACAGTGATGGCTCCAAGGCCGATGTCGGAGCCGAACTCACCAGCGCCAAAGCACCGAGAGGGAGAGCGGGGTCAGACAAGGGTCCAATGCCACTCTCCCCCTGGAAGCCGACGAGGGAAATCTGGCGCAGAGATTCCTCCAAGGAAGAAATCGGAGCAGACGACGGTACGGAAGACAAAGGTATCGGTTCCGACGCAGCCACAGTCTCGGGTCCGAGCCACCCCAGCTCCGAACTCACAGGAGTCGGAAGAGGAATATTCTGAATGATGGGATTAGCCATCGACTGTTGAGTCGGGCTTTGAAGCATCTGGGCCAGTGCCTCGGACTTAAGAAGTCGACTCACTACTCTCTGAAGGTCATGATCAGAAAGTCTCGACGACCTACAGGAGTGAGATCTATGGCTCCATTCAGACAGCAATGGAGATGCTGGAGCCGAATGAACGGAGCAGATAGATGGTGACCGGGATCTTTTTCTGGAGGTCGGTTCCGACAAGCTGATCGGAGCAGACTCACCAATGTCTGCCTCGGCTCCAGCCGGAGCCGAGGAAATAGCAGGTACAAGAGTTCGAGAGTCATCGGCTCCGGCCGGAGCCGATGTTCGAACAGCCTTCGAAGCCCCAGAAGACTACTCAGAGACCGGAGCCGACAGTCTGGTAGGCTTCGAGGGTTTCCCCGAAGACTGAGTCGGGGGACCCTCAGGCTTCAATAAGCCCCTCAGAATTAGCTTATTTTTGCACTCCTGCAGGACTCTAGGGCTGAAGTCATGGCAAACAGCACACGAGTCCTGCAGGTGCAAAGGTCCCAGGCAGTACACACAAGAAGTGTGACCGTCTGTCAGAGACATCTTCTAACAGCACGAGTCACACTTCTTAAAGCCTGAGACCTTGGAGTCCTTAGACATGTCTAAGAAAGAAGTGTAACCACACAAACACACACACACACACCGATTACACTTAGAAATTAATTCAAACTAAATTAAATTAAGTTAGACAAATAAATCCCTATAAACACAGTCACTCACTACTAGGATGAGAGGGACTGGGCCGAAGGTCCAAGGGAAAAAATTTTTTTGGTGAGTTTTAGGAAAAAGGGAAAAAAATTACTGGGAATGGGATGGGACTACTCACAGTATAAAACTATTTAGAAAAACTAACTTAAAAAGGGGAAAAAAGCTAAGAAAAAATTAGTTTCTTTTCAAAAACTAACCGGAGCCGGTAGGAACGCACCTCGATCGCTGTAGCGGCAAATGAGATCTGAGGAGTTACCGCCTAGCATTGTGGGATATAGGGGAGCCTCGAGCCGGTGGAACTAGCTCTCGAGCTTTTAGAGTGGCCGAGTCGGAGCCGAGGATCGGCTCCGAACCCATCCAGCAAGAATGAAGGCGAGATAGACAACTTAACATCACTTGTTCCCATAATAAATGTCCAGGCTGTTCTTAAAACCATCTAAACTAGTACTTGCTTTAATGTCATTTCTGTTCCAAGCATCAGCTACTCTGTCAAAGAACCGATTAGTACACTTCTCATTCCTACAGAATCTTCTACATAGGTTATCTGATAATTCTCTAGTACTTTTTGATAATCCCAAACATTCCCAGAGGTAGTTGCCCCTTAAATGCCCTATATACCTGAATAAGATCTCTTCGTAGATATCTGTAAGACACACTGTACAAGTTCAGATATTTTAGTCTTTCATAATAACTTAGATTTTCACATCCATGGATGCCCCAAGTATAATTCCGCTGTACTCTTTCCAGTTTATTCATGCTTGTTTTCCTACAGGGTTTCCATATTGTTATTCCATACTCAAGTTTGGGTCTAATGTAACTAACAAACAAGGACTTCATTATGTTTGACTTCCTAGACATTATAATTGTGTTATACAACCTATAGTTCTATAACTATCACTAGCCAATTGGTTGACATTAGAAAAACTCATAGCTGAATCTACCCATATACCCAGGTCCTTAAATGAGTCTACAGTTTCAATCACTGTGTGCTGTATTAAATATTCACCTTTCAGTTTATGTCTTCCCAAATATCATATGCTTAGTTTTTTATGCATTTATCAACACATTCTCCTGTGCACAAATGGACAATTTAGTAAATTATTTTGCAGACATGCTTTATCTCTTAACACTTGTAATCAGTTTCCCAATTTCAGGTCGTCAGCATATAGACTGTAGAACACCTCAGATGAAAAAGTAAGGTCTGAAAGATACAATCTAAACAAGTAAGGGCCTAGTACAGAGCCCTGTGGGACACCTTGACTGTAACCAAGGAATTCACCGGTCCCGTTGGTGTGTGATTCTAGTCATGTCCTATTTGTAAGCCATGAAGCTATCCATCTTATCAACAGTGCATCAATACCTAGTTGTACTAATTTATTGATAATTTTTTTGTGCATGACCCTGACAAATGCTGAAGTTAACTCTATATAAATCGCATCACAGCACAATTTTTCATTCATAGCTATTATATTGTTACAGAACATCATGTTACAGGTGGTAATAGATCTCCCTCTCATTTGCGATACCCTTACTTATGAGGTGGGCCACGTAGAAAGCTTTCCATATAATGGAAGCAACATGGTGGTCAAAAGTCAGGTTGCTATCAGTGCCCAAATCCCTCATGACTGATTGCGTGCTTAGGATGTTGTTAATGAGATGATATATGGGAATGTCACTCTCCTCAAAGGGGATGATGCATTTTTTGGCATTCAGCTTGAGGCCATGTTTCTGGCACCAAGCATTTGTTTGGGTGAGACCCTCTTGAAGGACATCCATATCACTTGGAGAATTGATGACCAGGTCCAGCTTGCAGTCATCTGCAAACTTGGTCAGCTATAGTCCACTGGTTTTGGCCTGCACCTCAGAAGTATATCCTGAATAACAGAGGCCCCAAGATCAATCCCTGACGTATGCCGCTCATTACAGGTCTATTGCTTGAGGTGGCTTCCCCTACTTAGCCTTCTGCTTGCTCAGGAAGTATCAATGGAACTTGAGCATGAGTGCCTGGCATTCAGATAGTGGGAATGTGTCACATTACTAGAGGGAAGGGGCTGGGAACTAGGAATGTTTTCCACGTTCTGACCAAATTTCATCCTACAGCTTTTGAAAAGTAGAGATGGGATCATCCAAGTTTCATTAAACACAGCCAAGGCACGTAGCAGCAAACAAAGGAGAATGCCATTCCATGGATTCAGATCTGAAATCGAAAAAAACAAACCTGAACAACCCAAGTGGAAGAAATACTGAGCAGCATGGATCTCATCAAACCTTGAATCTCCAAGACAGATCAAGAAACCACTCAAAGTGGTTAATCGCTACACAGGACAATATGAATTAAGATTCTATAAATTATATTCCATCATCCAATAACATGAGAAAATAACACACTAATTTTAGTACATAAACTGAAAGTGTCAATATACACAATTTAATGCAGAAGTAGCATTCTGCTCCTTCAGGTACACCTACCATTAGGTGGGTACTACAGTTATAACTAACAAAACTACCCCTGTTCTACACAGATTTGATCCCACTGTAGCTCTTCCTCTAAATATGACTATCCAGTCTAACTCTGGCTTCCTTTCTCCCAGGTTTGCGTCTAAAAGGGTCCAAAGCTCCAGCCCGTCTGACTAGTGAGCATACATGAATAAAGCTAAGTAAATTTTATAAGAAAACACTGATGTGTTATAATCAAATAAAACATTTACAAAATTTTTCTGACACATTTACAAGTGAGGATAACTGCCAGATAAATTGCAGGTCACACTAGAGAAACTGAGGACAAAACAGCACCAATACTGAAAAACAAAACTTATGGCCAAATGCGTACATAAAGTGTGAAACTGTGTGCAATTACACACACACATGCATACAAATATATATAACTTCAGGAAATAAGTCATGTACTTACCACAACATTCCATCTATCATTTGTCTTCATCCTGAGGGACTTTGATCTGACTCGGCCGTATACTCTAGGATCAGATCCAAAGTCCAAGCTCCTCGCCTACCCATAATGCCCCACTCTTCCCGCATTTTCTCAGATCCATTTTGTTGCAGAAGACCACAAACTTGAATGGCCAACTTACATATAAAGCCTGGCACAATTATCTAAAGGTCAACATGCTGAAAGCTAGCCAGGACAAGAGGGTCTATGTTTCTTCAGTTCAGTCCACTACACAGCCCACGTTAAGGCAGGGGGATGGAGGGAGGGATGGATGGATGGAAAAGCAACAACTCAGATGGAATGTTATGGTAAGTACATAATTTGAAGTTTTCATTTGGTCTTAAACCTGAAGGACATTGTCCCTAGCTACCAACAAAACCTGGGAGGTCCTCATGGAAGGATATACCGAAGCATGGCTGAGCCAAAAGAAGCCTTGCTCCTGGAAAGAAGATCCAATTTACAATGAGAAGTGAAAGTATGTGATGAGGCCCAGGTCGCAGCAGAACAGATGGCGAGAGAAATCCTGGACCAAAAGGCCGCAGAAGTAGAGATGGATCTGGTGGAATGCGCCCGGACATGTCCTGGTAGAGGCAAACCTTTGGCTTGAGAGGCAAAAGAAATACACTCTGAAATCCAACGAGCAATGGTAACCTTAGAAACAGGCTTTCCCAAATAGGTTTTAGAAAGAGACAAAAAGCTTAGACTTGTGCAAGCTTTTGATTCTATGCAGGTAGAAATGCAGCTGTCTGTACAAGTCTAGTAACTGCAATTTGTACTTCCCTTTATATTGGGAATTTGGAAAGATAACTGGCAAATAAAATGACCTAGTTAATATTGGATTCTGAAGCCAGCTTTGGCAAGAAAGATGGATTGGTTCACAGGGACACTATCTTTATGGAAAACTAGGTAAGGAGGCTTAACAAATAATGCTTGAAGCCATATTTGCCACAAAAAAGGCAGTCTCCCACGACAAACTGCAAATCAACCGAGGTAGCTGATTCGAACGAGGGAGAAACCAAAGCATGCAGAACAAAGACAAGGTCTCAAGGGGTCCTTAACCGGAGGCCCAAGATGAAAGGTACCTTTCAGAAAGGTTTTACAAAGTTTAGATGAAGCTAAGGAGACCAACTTTTTGATCACATGGAAATTGCAGTCAACTGGATCTTAACAGTAGAGAAACTAGCTCCACGATTAAAAACATCTGCCAAAAAATCCAAAATGGCAGTGTGTGGCACTGTAAAAGGATCCAGGTCATGCTGAGAAGCACAAATCAAAAAACACTTCCATTTGCTAGAGTAGATGGCTTTCCAAAAATATCCTTTCTACCATGAAACAGAGACTACCTGGAAACAGTGGAAAAAGTTAAAATCTCCATCTCTTCCTCAAAATCAAAGAACTACAAAACCTTATCAGAAAACATTGTCCAAGACAAAAAAAACAAACAAAAAAAAAAAACCTATCAGGTCAATATTCGCACACCAAAAACCATAAAATAAATTGGTACACCATGAATAATTTATTTAATCAAGGGAAACCCACTCCCAACCCCTAGCCAAATAAAACCGCCCTTGAAACAGCCACCCTACTAAATAATTACTTCATTGACTATCCACAAGCTAACCCCTCCCAACATCAACCATTCACAACCTCCCACTCCCTCCATCACCTGCTTCCAACTCAGCCTTCTCCCTTCAACCTGTATCCACTGCTTATATAAAATCTCTTTTACAGAAACTTAAACCTTACTCTCCCCCTTCCTTTGACAACCCCCCAATTTCTTAAACTTGCTGCCAATTCTTTAGCTTACCCTATATGCCTATCTTTATCAACCACTTTCTTAAAGAAGCCTCTTTCCCAGACATTTGGAAATCCTTTTATATTTCACTTCATAAAGGAGGTAACTCCACTGACCCTTACAATTATCGACCTATAGCCATCCTCTCCCCTCTCTCAAAAATCCTAAAGAAATGCATTCACAGACAACTTATTAAATATCTGCTCCAGGAAAACCTGTTCTCTCCATCTCAAGAGGGATCCACAGCCCCTCTTTCACCCAAATTATTGCAGAGGCTAGAGATAACAAATTAGTGTTGTGCATTTTCCTCGACCTCGCCAAGGCATTGCATACCATCTGCACCCTAAGCTTCTTTCTAAACTAACTGAACTCAATCTCTCCGCATCTACTACTCTCTGGTTCTGTAGCTATCTGACTAACCGACAGCAATCTGTCAGACGGCAAACCACCTGTTTACCTTTCTTACCCATCCAAACAGGAGTATCCCAAGGATCCATTCTACGCCCCCTTCTCTAATATTTTTATTAATCTTCATTCTGGCTGCTGCACTTCATCTCTGATCCAGTATGCTGGTGATTCTACTCTCATTACCCTCTCGGACAACCCCAACGATCCTCTCTCCTTCACTCAGACCTCTTTCAACACAAACTGGCTAATCAATAACCAAGTTAATTCTTAATCCAAAGAAAACTAAGCTTCTCCTTCCAAAATCATTTTCCAACCTTAAAACTACCTTCACTCTCTTCTCTAGACAACTCAGTAATACATGCGGACTCTCAATACAAACGTCTAGGTATCAAGATTGGCGAGCAACTGAAATTTGACCTTCATATCCAACAATCCATTAAAGACCAATCAAAAACTCGGTCTTTTGCATATATCAAGAACTTTAATAGCTCAAGCATACCTTCTCCCTTGTCTGATATATGCTTCCCCTGTATTTACCCTCCTTCAAACAAATCTTTAAACTTGTACAAACCAAGATATCTAGATTTGCCTGTAACCTCTCTTATAAAATTGCATCACTGCCTTACCCTAAAACAATTTCAGTAGCTTGAATTTCCTCAACTTTTACAACTTCCTCAACTTCAGATGACTCATTCTTTGCTTTTCAAACGTGCAGCTTGTCCCTCCCTGTGTACCCTTGTATCCCTTTACAGACCTTCACGATCTCTTCATAGCACTGAACAGCTATTGGACACCTACAGACAAACAATAGGCAGACTACTTTACAAATGCTCCATCTCAAATTTGGAATAACCTTCCTATCAATATACATTTTATACAACCTCCTGTTGATTTCAAAAGAGAATTGAAGAGTTACCTTGCTAACTCTCTTCCACCTGCACCTGTCAACACCCTACCTAAAGTACAGTTGTGTACACTTACCATAAATATAGATGTTAGAATGTATTCACTGTTACAGTCATCACATTTGGGTTATCTGCCTGCAGGTAGCCCTCAGCCGGCCTGAATACCAGTCTTGGGATTTCGGCCTATCTTTTCTAAATCAGGAGCTGGATTTGCCACAGCAGTCTTACAGGGCCTGATTTGCCAGCCCTAAAGCTTCTTAATCTACCTCCACCCTTCCTTAGCTTTGGGAATCTACCCAAATGTGATGACTGCAACAGTGAAACACGAAGAACATAGTACAGTTGTGTACACTTAAAGGTAGATGTTAGTGTAATCAGGACTGCAACAGTGAATACACTATCTCCAGCCCTTAACTGTCTTTGTTTTCACCTATCCTTTTGGTTTGGCATATCTTATATTGTGTGTATTTGCTTTTTGTTGGGGATGTTCCACACCATATAATTGCTTCTTATTGACATCTGGGGCATTGGCTGCATGTTTTATACCCCTGATGACCCGACGTCATGGAAGAAGTGACAGCATCAGACGCAGAAATCCCACGACTCTGGTATTCAGGCCAGCAAAGGGCTACCTGCAGGCAGATAACCAAAATGATGATTGCAACTGTGAAACACGAAGAACATCTTACCTATTTCAATTTCTGCTTCATATTCTGTTTTTCTGCTCATGATTCTAATAACTCTTATTAATTCTAACACTGTAGTTCCTCAGTGGTACTACTGACCTACTTCTCTACCCAAGTCGCATTGTTTCTCTACTTTTTCTTCTACACCTCCCACCCTCCTTTTCACTCTTTACACTCTTGACTTCTCAAATTTTATTTTCCTCCTCTCTACCTCTATTTAAACACTTCCTCCCCTCTTCAACACTTTTCTTTTCTATAAAAACATCCATTGTTAACCTAGGGGGTTTGACCACCTGTTATCTTAACTGTTGTCATTATAGAATTTTTCATGTATACTTGATCGGTTCTACTTTTTCAATATACATAGATTGAATGCATTTCTTTTCTTTAAAAACATCTATTGTTAACCTAGGGGGTTCGACCACCAGTTATCTTAACTGTTGCCATTATAGAATTTATGTATACATGATCGGTTCTACTCTTTCAGTATACATAGATTGAATGCATTTTTTTATTGCATTCAAGTTATTGTATTGTTTACTTTTTATTGTAGCCTTGTGTGGAGCTTTTCTCCTCAGGTCTTCACTGAAGTAAGGTTACTTGCCCGGTGGACTAACCCTGTTAACAATAGACAAAGAAATAAAACAAAGTAGATCTTCCTGGTAGAAGTTTAATGTGCTGCAATCAGGATCTTCTTAACAGAAGAAAACACGAGAGCCCTGGCTATCAGAAACTGGAGCAGCCAAGCCATGAGCTTTAGGCTGACTAGACCAGGATGAGAAACCCCTGACAGGTGTGTAATCAGATCCGGGAACGGATTCAGAGTCCAGGGAGGACACAGTATACAAGACCACAGAATGGGAAACCAAACTTGACGAGGACAAGAAAGGGCAATGAGGATAACCGAGCTTCCCAGCTGCTGAGCTTTCTGAATGAACCTGGGACAAAGAGGAAGCGGAGGATAGGGCATGCAGCAGACCGGAGGGTCAAGCATGAACTAAACAGTCTCTGGAGGACTACCCAAAGGGGGGATCAGAATGAAATACTCACTACACTTTGCGTTGTGTTGGAAGGAGTGGCGAAGAGATCGCAGCAAGGCCAACCCTACTTTACAAAGATCTTGTCAGCTACTGACAGACTCAGAGACCACTCATAAGGCATCAGAATAGACCAGCTAAGCCTGTCTGCCTAGATGTTGGACTTCCCAGGAATGTAGGCAGCCACCAGAAAACAGCTGGTGGAAATCGCCCACTTACAATCTCATGGCCTTGCAGCAAAGGGGATAGGACCAGATTTCCAGTTTCCTGATGTACCAGACTGACATGGTCAGTCTGTATGGCAACAGTCCAAGGAAGGAGAGAGGCATGGAGAGCTTGCAATGCCAAAAGCAGAGACTTCATCGGCAGGACACTGACATGTAGACTGGTCTCCAGAGCAGACGTGCCTTGGACAGTCCTTCTCATGCAATCCCCCCAACCCGAGCATGGAGGCGTCCATGGTCACCGTGGTTTAGGGAAAGGGAAGAACAAATTGCCGACCCAGGAGGCAGTCCAGGGATTGGAGCCACCAAAGAAAGGAGTTCCTGCAAGCACGAGACAGTAAAACAGGATGGGACAAGGGAAGGTCTAGCAAGGACCATTGAACTACTAAGATTCATTGCAGGACCCTCATATATGAAGGGGAGCAAAAGGAACAAGGGTGATCATGGCCGTCATGGACTCTAACACGCCAAGAACTAAGCCCATCGGGAAACTGGGCTTGAAGGATGTCCTGAACGTGATGACAGACTGATGACTGTCTGGTGGCAGAAACTCCTTGCCTTGCGTAGTGTCTAAATCGAGCACCTATGAAATTCAGCACCTGAAATGGTGTCAGTTGAGACTTAAGATTTATGGAAATACCCAGTGACAGGGCTATATGACAAGGCAAAAGGGGGGGTAAGGGTTAGAATGATAGATAACTAGAAAAGAAAAAGAAAAACAGTACAGTTGTGTACACTTTCCATAAATGTAGATGTTCCGAGTGTATTCACTGTTGCAGTCATTACATTTGGGTTATCTGCTTGCAGGTAGCCATCACTCGGCCTGATAAAGTCTTGGGTCCTGCGTCGGTTGCTGTTCCTTCTTCCATGAGGTCAGGTCATCAGTGGTATAAAAAATGCAGCCGACGCCATTACATCAGTTTTTCTTGCCCCAGATGTCAGGTGACCCCTTTATGGGAAGCAATTAAACATAAAAGCACAAAGATATACATCCAACAAAAAAGCAAATACACCAAAAAGGCTTTTAAGCATACTAAAAGAAAGTAGAGGTACAACCAAAAGAAGTTAGGGGGCTGGTGGGAGGGTACCCAGGACTGCAACAGTGAATTCACTCAACATCTACATTTATTAAGTGTACATAACTGTACTATGTTTTTCGTATTTCATTGTTGCAGTCATTACATTTGGATAGATTCCCAAAACTACAGTTGAGAGGAGGAATTTAGATAGCATTAGGGCCAGCTATAAGGCCCTGCAAGACTGCAGTGGCAAAGCCAGCTCTGGATTTAGAGAAAATTGGCAAATGATAATGCTTGGTGAAAGTATGTACAGAACTCCAGGTAGCAGCTTCTAGGATGTCGCTGGTAGGGATGCCTCTGAGAAAGGCTAAAGAGGTAGATGCAGCACTGGTGGAGCGAGGTTTGCTCGCCTGAGGGATAGGTTTTCCATGGTACTTATAGCAGAAATGAATGCAATGGCTTATCCATTTAGAAATGGTTTGCTTTGAAATAACCTTCCCCTCTGCCCCTGCAGCAAATGATACCAGCAGTTGTTCAGATTTCCTTTGAGGTTTAGTCCTGTCCAAGTAGAATCTAAGTTGTCTGTGCACATCTAAGGAATGCAGTATCCGTTCACCTTTATTTTGTGGATTGGGAAAGAAGGTTGGCAAATGAATGGACTGATTAAGAGCCACACTGGATATCACCTTGGGCATTAAGGATGGATTGGTTCTGAGGGACAACCTGTCTGCATGAAAGATGATGAAAGGCTCCACTGCCATAACAGCCTGTAATTCAGATACCCTTCTAGCTGAAGTGATTGCTAAAAGGAAAGCTGTTTTCCAAGAAAGAAATTTTAAATCTGCAGTAGCAGTTGGCTCAAAATGAGGTAGAGTGAGTTTCTCCAAGACAAAGTTAGGGTCCCAGGCTCGGGTTGGAGCTCTCCTGGGTGGTCTCAAATTTCTGGCCCCTCTGAAGAACTGCTTGAGCAGTGGATGAGAGAAGAGAGGTTCTGTGTTATAATGAGCTGAAATGGCGGAGGTGTGGATTTTAATGGAGGAAAAAGACAGGCCCTTGTGAAGCATCTCAGTTAAGTATTGTAAAATCTGAGGTAAATTGGACGCTGCTGTGCTCATCCCTTGAGATTGGTTCCAGGAACAGAATCTTTTCCATTTTTCAGCACAAATTTTTCTAGTACTAGGCCTCCTTGCCTCTAAAATGATATCAATCACAGGTTTGCTGAGGGAAGGTAAAGGAGAGATGAAGTAATTAGCCAGGCTGCAAGGTTCAGTGTTGGAAGTTGAGGGTGCAGAATCTGGTTCTCCTGCTGAGACAGCAGGGAAGGAGTCTGAGGCAGGTGCCATGGAACAGTGACACTGCACGGAAGGGGGAACCAGTGTTGGCGGGGCCAGTCTGGAGCAATCAAAATCATCCTTGGTTTGCCCAGTTTGATTTTTAGTAGTACTTTAGAGAGCAGAAACAGAGGAAGGAAGGCATAGACTGATAGGATTTTCCAGCTGAAGGGGATTTTCCAGCTGAAGGACAGAGCATCCACTTTCCAGGCTTGTTTGTGGGGAGTCCTTGTGCAAAATTTGTCCAATTGGTAGCTCTGGGGAGAGGCAAACTGGTCTACATCTGGGCTCCCCCATTTGCTTGTCAACATTTTGAAAATCCTTTGTTCCAATTTCCACTCATGTGGGTCCATGAGGTTTCTGCTTAGTCCATCTGCCAGTGTACTTAATTTTCCTTGCAGGAATTGAGCTTGTAGGTGCACTTGGTAGCTCAAGACTGTGTTCCACAATGCCATGGCTAGGTCTGCAGAGAAGGTAAGAATGTGTATCCCCCTGCTTGTTTATGTACCACATACCACTGGTGTTGTCCATCTTTACCATTACTTGCCCTGGAAGAATGTTGTCCTAGAAGGCTGTCAGAGCATTTTGTACAGCTAACATTTCTTTTTGATTGATATGCAGGTGCATTTGACTTGGGTTCCATTTGCCCTGAATGCACTTCCCTGTCAGCTGAGCCCCCCTGGGTTTGAGTGGCAGGGGGCGTGAAAGGTAGTCCCTTGTTTTGGTGGCAGGCCTCTGCCTACCACAGGAACTCAAGGCATAGGCAAGGTATGATAGGAATCATTGTTTCTAGGTCTTGAGAATGTTGACACCATAGGCTTTTTAGATACCATTGCAGTTTCCTCATATGCAGTCTTGCATATAGAATTAGAAGAATGCAGGAGGCCCTAAACCCCAAGGCTTGCAATATTTGTTTTGCAGATAGCAGGGTTTTTGTGGACACTTGTTTGAAGTAGGTTGTCAAATGAATTTGCTTTTCTGGCATGAGGTAAGCCACCTGGGAAGTTGTATTCAAGCTTGCTCTCAGGAATATAATTTGTTGACAGGGTACCAGGTGTGTTTTCTTTTCGTTTATGGTGTACCCCAGACGAGTTTGAACCCTTTTTACAAAGGCCAGATGATTTAAAAGTATGTCCTGGCTTTCTGCCTGAATTAGACAGTCGTCCAGGTATGGGTATATTTGAATATTTCTTTGCCTGCAAAATGTAATAACTGGATCTAGGCACTTTGGTATTCACAAAGGGCAGTACAGAGAACTGATCAATTTAAGTCCTAGGCCTCTTAGAAAGAGGGGTTGGCTACCCCTGATTAGAGTTATTAGATCTTCAGCCATTCTTGTTTTTTAGGCCTAGAGGCCTGAGCATGTGGCCTGGGCGTCATTTAGACATGGATCGAGATTTAGGCCTAAGTAAAGTAGGAGGCGTCTGTTTAATATGCAAGTCTGTAGGCCTGAATACACTCTCAGAAGCAGGTGCCTGCACAGCGGCTCTGGACCCATCCAAGGTAGACACATCTGCGGGTTCCACAGTTGAAGCATCTCTCGGCATACCGGACTCCGAATGGGTCTCAGTAGAGGCCTACGAATCAGAAGTAGTGAGTATCAGGGGCTGCAAAAGAACCTCACTGACTACCGGCAAACTGGCGACTGGCTTAGAAGCGTCTGCAGTTTTGGACCTCGGCGGCCTGTCTCTGTCTTTATCTTTGCGGTTTTTTGGAATCCAAGTAGTTGGATGGCTAACAGACGACATTTCTGGATAATTAAACAGAGGACTGTAATATTTAGAGGCGAAAATATACAGACGGATAGTACACTGATTAAATAAAGCACAAAACTGACAGCAAGGTACGTCGTGGTCAGGACCTAGGCAAGTAATACAGTACGAATGAAAATCTTTAGGAGGTATTTGCTTTCCACAAGTAATGCAATTAACTTTTACGGACATCAGTAAGGAGCAAGAAAAAGTTTCCCCAATGGGGTACTTAGCTTTAGTTGAAGACTTCGGTTCAGAAACTCCAACGAAAATTTCAGGAGTTGGCCAACTGGCACTTGCTAACTGCTTCTGCTTCGGGCACCGTACAGCAAGAAAGACTGATGTAATGGCGTCGGTTGCATGTTTTATACTCCTGACAACCTGACATTATGGAAGAAGGGACAGCAACAGATGCAGGACCCAAGACTTTGTTAATTTGGCCGAGAGCTACCTGCAAGCAGATATGCAGGCTGAGGGCTACCTGCAAGTAGATAACCCAAATGTAATGACTGCAACAGTGAAACACGAAGAACATCCAAAAAAAGGAACACTTGTACACTATG
This sequence comes from Protopterus annectens, assembly GCF_019279795.1. Classification (NCBI taxonomy): domain Eukaryota; kingdom Metazoa; phylum Chordata; order Ceratodontiformes; family Protopteridae; genus Protopterus; species Protopterus annectens. The sequence continues at coordinate 513,379,224 of NC_056729.1, forward strand.
GAGCTTGGAGCAGTGGAAACCTGTGCTGTTCAAATTAAGATTCAAACGAGACCTGGAGGGAGAGCAGGGCATTAGTGATAGGAGAGGAGCTTGGACTTTGCATCAGATGCTGCAGTATACGGCAGAGTCAGCTCACAGTCCATCAGGTTGAAAACCAAATGAAACCACTTCAGATCAAAAGTTATATACTCACCATAACAGGCCTGTATTCTTTTCGTCCTGCTCAACTTCTCAGTGGGGCAGATCTGATTGGACAGACCTCGGCAGCTTATACAAGCTACGGATCCAGGGCTCTGACTCCTCCCATACCTATAACCCCCCACCACCACCACCAAAGAACTTGGATCATGTTTGCCTACTTATCATCAAACAGTCTTATCACATCACAGAATATAAGTAAATCCATTACCAGAAAATAACCTGGAAAAAATACAACCAATTGAGGCCATAATTTGGCAAGGTTCCTGGTTAGATTCAAAGAGGAGCACCAAAGAAAATAATTAGAGGGAGGAATGTTGTAAAAAAACAAAAGGACAAGATGAATCAATCGTTACGGACATCACACCCATGGGGACAGTCTTGGAAGGCATGCCCTCATCACCAGGAGACTGGAGAGTGGCCTCAGACCATAAACAAACCCTGAACAATCTTTCATTTGAAAAGGCCCCACCCCAGCAGGTTAGCATCCGCTGTTACTACAGCCATGGGGAGAATGTGGAGAAAGGGTCAACCACCATATGATGTGGGACTTGCACACTGTGGTTAGGCAAATCCACACATGGAGAATAAAGAAATAGTACAGTTGTGTGCACTTACTATAAATGTAGATGTTAGAGAGTATTCACTGTTGCAGTCATTACATTTGGGTTATCTGCTTGCAGGTAGCCCTCAGTCGGCCTGATTATCAAAGACTTGGGTCCTGCGTCGGTTGCGGTCTCATCTTCCATGATGTCAGGTAGTCAGGGGTATAAAGCATGCAGCCGATGTCATTACATCAGTTTTTCTTGCCCCAGCTGTCAGGTGCCCCCCTAATGGGAAGCAATTATATATACAAGGTTACACCTCCAACAAAAAAGGAAATACACCAGAAAGCTTTAAGCATAGTAAGCAAGAACAGAGTAATAGTCAATATAAGTCATTGGGCTGGAGGGAGAGGAACCAGGACTATAACAGTGAATACACTCGAACAGATATATTTATGCTAAGTGTACACAACTGTACTATGTCCTTCGTGTTTCACTGTTGCAGTCATTACATTTGGGAATATTCCCAAAGCTAGGGAAGAGGCAATTAGATAGCATTAGGACCAGCTAGAAGGCCCTGCAAGACTGCAGTGGCAAAACCAGCCCTGGATTTAGAAAAAATTGGCAAGTGGTAATGCTTGGTGAAGGTATGTACAGAACTCCAGGTAGCAGCTTCTAGGACGTCCCTGGTAGGGACACCTCTGAGAAAGGCTGCAGAGGTAGAAGCAGCCCTGGTTGAATGTGGTCTTATCACCTGTGGAGTAGATTTTTCATGGTGCTTATAGCAGAAATTAATGCAGTGGCCTATCCACTTAGAAATGGTTTGCTTTGAAATGGCCCTGCCCTCTGACCCTGCAGCAGCAGCTGTTCAGGTTTCCTGGGAGGCTTAGTCCTGTCCAAGTAAAATCTAAGTTGTCTGTGCACGTCCAAGGAGTGCAGTATTCGTTCCCCTTTGTTCTGTGGATTAGAAAACAAGGTCGGCAAATGAATGGACTGATTAAGGGCCACACTGGATACCACCTTGGGCATAAAGGAGGGATTGGTCCTGAGGGACACCCTGTCCGCATGAAAGATGATGAAAGGCTCCACAGCCATGAGGACCTGTAATTCAGACACCCTTCTTGCTGAAGTGATTGCTAGAAGGAAGGTTGTTTTCCAAGAAAGGAATTTCATCTCTGCATTTTCAGCTGGCTTAAAGGCAGGTAGAGTGAGCTTTTCCAATACAAAGTTAAGGTCCCAGGCTGGAGTAGGGGCTCTTCTGGGTGTTTCAAGTTTCTGGCCCCACTGAGAAATTGCTTCAGCAGTGGATGAGAGAAGAGGGCTGGCTCTGCATTATAATGAGCTGAAATGGCTGAGGCATGAATTTTGATGGAAGAAAAGGAAAGGCCTTTGTGAGGCATCTCAGTTAAGTATTGAAGAATGTGCGGTAAATTGTGCACTGTTGTGTCTATCCAGTGTGTTTGATTCCAAGAACAAAATCTTTTCCATTTTTCAGCATAGGATTTTCTAATACTAGGCCTCCTTGCCTCCAGAATGACATCCATGATTTGCTTACTGAGGGGTGGAAACGGAGAGATCATGAAATTAGCCAGGCTGCAAGGCTCAGGGTTTGAAGCTGTGGTTGCAAAATCTGGCCCTCCTGCTGAGACAGCAGGGCAGGGGTCTGAGGCAGGTGCCATGGTTCCAGAAGTGAGAAGAGGGGGTGCCAGTGTTGGTGTGGCCAGTCGGTGCAATAAGTATTGTCCTTGGTTTGTCCTGTTTGATCTTTAGTAGCACTTTGGAAAGGAGAGGCAGAGGGGGGAAAAGACAAACTAATAGGATTTTCCAAGTGAAGGAAAGGGCATCCACTTTCCAAGCTTGTCTGTGGGAAGTCCTTGTGCAGAATTTGTCCAATTGGTAGTTCTGAGGGGAGGCTAACAGGTCTATCTCTGGGTTCCCCCATTTGTTTCTCAAAATGTTGAATATCTTTGGATCCAGTTTCCACTTGTGTGGGTCCATGAGATTTCTGCTTAGGTCGCCTGCCAGTGTATTTAGCTTGCCTGCCAGGAAATGAGCTTGTAGGTGCATTTGGTAGCTCAAGGCTGTGTTCCACAGAGCCATGGCTAGTCTGCAGAGAGTATGAGTGGGTGGGTTCCCCCCGGTTGCTTATGTACCACATAACAGTGGTGTTGTCCATCTTTACCAATAATTATCCTGGAAGAATGTGGTCCTTGAAGGCTGTCAGAGCATTCTGTACAGCTAACATTTCTTTTTGATTGATATGCAGGTGCATTTGAGTCTGGTTCCATTTGCCCTGAATGCACTGCCCTGCCAAGTGAGCCCCCCATGCATAGTCTGATGAGTCTGTTAGGGTTTGGGTGGCAGGGGGTAGAGTGACTGGCAGTCGCTTGTTTTGGATGCAGACCTCTGCCCACCAAAGGAACTTTTATCTTTACACAAGGTATTATAGGAATCATTGATTCTATGTACTGAGAATATTGCCACCATAGTATTTTTAGATACCATTGTAGTTTCCTCATATGCAGTCTTGCACACAGAATTAGTAGAATGCAAGAGGCCATAAACCGCAGGGCTTGCAGTATTTTCCTTGCAGATAGCTGGGTCTTTGTGGCCAGTTTTTCGAAGAAGGCTGTCAAGTGAACTTGTTTCTCTGGCGTGAGATAAGCCATCTGGGAAGTTGTATTCAAACTTGCTCTCAGGAATACAATTTGTTGGCAGGGTACAAGATGTGATTTCTTTTCATTTATCATGTACCCCAAAGAAGTTAGTAATTTCTTTACAAATGCCAGATGGTTTAATAGCATGTCCTGGCTTTCTGCCTGAATTAGACAATCGCCCAGGTATGGGTATATTTGATTATTTCTTTGCCTGTAAAATGCAATGACTAGAGCTAGGCACTTTGTGAATAGCCTGGGCGCAGTAGATAAGTCAAAGGGCAGTGAAGAGCACTGAGTGCATGTAACCCACTCTGAAGCGTAGGTATCTTCTGCAAGATTCCCTTATTGGGATGTGCAGGTAGGCTTCCTTTAAATCCAGTAGCCAACCAGGCATTCGTACCTAGCATGGGAAGCAGCTGATTAAGAGTTAGCATTTTGAATTTTGGGATTACCAAATAGGTGCTTAGGATAGACAGGTCCAGGATAAGACGCCAGGAATTCTCTTTTCTGGGTACCAGGAAAAGTCTTGAGCAGAAACCTTGCCCCAATTCTTCTTCTCAGACAAGTTGAATAGCCCTGATGCTTAGAAGAGACAGAACTTGCTTTTCAGCCTCTGCCTACTGATTTGAGGGTAGGTCTGGCCAACTGGTTGGGGTTGGTAAGGAGTGAAGTGAAATCTGTATCCTTGGGAAACGTTATTTAAAACCCATTTGTCTTGGGTAATGAGTTCCCAGTTTTTTGCATGCAGGGCGATCTTTCCCCCTAAAGGAACAGTCAGTTGGAGCAGGGCTTGGAAGGTTTAAAGTTAAGTCACTGTGACAGTTTGCCCATGGGGAGAGGGGTGTCTTACTACTCCCAGCTTTGGAAGTGGGAGCCCCCCATTGCTTAGGGCCTGTGAGTACATTGGGATTGAAGCCTGGGTGTTCTGCTAGTTCTGGGGTTGGACTGAGGTGGTCTGGAAGATGCAAGAAAGGACAGATTCTTGTAGGGCCAGTGCCTACTAAATCTGGGAGGCTGTACTTGCAGGAAATCTTTAACAGTTTGCATAGATTTAGCTTTTTCCTCCATCTTTTTAAGTACTACTTCTGCTTTGTTGCCAAATAGGCGGTCTTGGTTTAAGGGAGCATCCAGTAATTTAGCTTTAACATGATCTGGCAAAGATTGCTCCTTAAGCCAAGCATGCCTTCTAAGTACAGACCCAGTGACAGCAGCCGTGCAAGATGCCTCTAATGAATCAAAACCACATTGCAAAGTATGTTTTCCCACTTGTTCAGCAGAATGCATTAAATCCTGTAATTCTTTATTTTCAGCACAGTTAGGAATCAACATAATTTTCTGTTTAAGCAATCCAATAATATGCTGCTGATACTTTAACATATGAAACTGGCAGTTTAAGGCCCTAATGGCCAAAGTTGCAGAAATGTAATACCTTCTTACCCCATCTGTCCAGGGCCCTGGAATCTCTATCAGAGGGGGTAGGGTTTTGGCAGTAGTAGCATTAATGCCTTTGGGTCCATGGGAAATGGTCTCAGGATTCGCAGTAAGATTCTTAAAGAGAAACTTGTGAGAGTCAGGTACCCTAGAATACCGGTCAGGTTTTCTGGGAGCTGGAAGTAAAGAGTCAGGGGGCCAGGCTAGATTCCGAGAAGGCATCATCTACAATGTCCAGAACAGGAGGGATAGCTAAAGGCCTGTGTTTAGGTAGGAGTAAGAATTCCCTACGCCTCTTTTTGGAGTCAGAATAATCCTGGCTTTCCCAGCGGAAATACTCTCTAAGAGTATGCAAGGTTTCACCAAAAATAGATATCCTCTGGAAAGGAAGCAGAGGGAAGAGAGTCCCCTGCATCAGAATCCTCCTAGGTAGATAAGGGCAACTCCTAGTCATCAGAGAAAACAGAAATTTCAGAGTTCTAATCAGAAGAATCCAAAGGAAACTCAGTTCTAGTTCTCTTAGAGGGAGAAGGGTGGCTTCCCCCGATTACATTAATAAGGTCTTCAGCCATTCTTCTCATTTGTTTTTTAGGCATAGGGTACTGACCATGCGGTCTGGGTGGTTTTCTAGGCATGGATCGAGATTTAGGCCTTGAAGATGGCGTCTGTTTAATACGCAAGTCAGTAGGCCTGAATACACCCTCAGAAGCCGGTGCCTGCACAGCGGCTCCAGACCCATCCAAGGTAGAGATATCCGCAGGTTTCACAGTTGAAGCATCTCATGGCATACCGGACTCTGAATGGGTCTCAGTAGAGGCCTGTGAATCTGAAGTAGCAGGTATCAGGGGATGCGAAAGCGCCTCACTGAGTATCAGCAAAGTGGCAACTAGCTTAGGAGAAGCGTCGTCAGCAGCTTTGGACCTATGTGGTCTGTCTCTGTCTTTATCTTTGCGTTTTTTCGGAATGTCTGTAGTCGGGTGGCTTACCGAAGCCATTTCAGGATAATTGAACTGGGTACCAAAATATTTAGATGCGAAAATGAACAGACGAATAGTTCGAAGTTTGAATAAGGCACAAAACCGACAGCGAGGTACGTTGATTTCTGGGCATAAGCAAGCAATACAGTACGAATGAAAATCTTTGAGGTATTTGCTTTCCACAAGAAATACAATTGTTAACTTTTCCTGACATCGGTTTAGAGCAAAAAAAGGATCCCCAATGGGGTACTTAGCTTAGTTGAAGACTTCAGATCTGAAACTCGAAAACAAAAATTTCAGGAGTCTGCCAACCAGCACTTGCAAACTGCTTCTGCTTTGGGCACCGCACGGCAAGAAAGACTGATGTAATGGCATCGGCTGCATGCTTTATACCCCAGACTACCTGACGTCATGGAAGATGAGACAGCAACCGACGCAGGACCCAAGACTTTGATAATCAGGCCGACTGAGGGCTACCGGCAAGCAGATAACCCAAATGTAATGACTGAAACAGTGAAACACGAAAAACATCGGGACCACTGTACTGAGAAAGTGTCCACTGAAGTACTCTTATGTAGTACTTGACTACGGGAACTACCATTATTAGTGGAAGCCATTAGGCCTAGCAATCGAACGGCAAAGTGTTGCAGGTGGAAATGGGAGCTGAAGAACCAACAAGGCTGTCTACCATGCAGAAACTATCCTAGATTCTGGCAGAGTAGCTATCTGGTCGCTAGTATTCAAGTGGCATCATATGAACTCTGTTGCATGGGAATCAATTTGCTTTTGGAGTCATTGACAGTGATCCCCAAAATGTTGAAGAAACTGGATCAAGTCGCCCCCTTCCTGGTGAAGACAAATCCTTGGTGTGGTGAGGTGCCAATTGTCTAAGTATGGGAACACCTAAAGCCACAACACCCTAAGATCAGCTGCTACCACTGCCATGAACTTAAATACCCAGTGGGACTATGGTAAGACCAAAAGCCAGTACTGTACCAGAACTGATTTCCTGCTAAAAACTGAGAAATCTCCATGATCATTTGGAAATCTTTATACAATAGTAGACACCCTATAGATCACATCCCATCGTCTTTCCTCAGAGGTAGGATGGACTCAGCACTGACCATCTGGAACTTTGCTGTAAGAAATGGAGATGGCAGAGGTCCAAAATGGACTTTAGTCACCTTTTTCAGAGCTAAAAGGAACATGGAATAGACTTCAGATTCTAACTAGTCTGGGGGAACCTATTGGATAATACTTTTCTAACTGCAATAAGACTTCTGCCGTTAGATTCCAAATGATGGGTGGTACTGTTGGAATACTGCTGCTCCTTAAAGGATGGAAAAAGTTATGTACTCACCATAATGCTCCATCTCAGTAATTGTATTTCATTTGTCTTTAACCTGTGTGATACGGATCCGTAGAGGATCAGAGCCGGCAACTATTGCTAGCATCAGCTCTGAGCTCCGGACTCCTCACCTTACCCATAATACACCTCCACTGCCTTCCATCCCCAGATAGAGTTTAGTGAACATATACAAAGAACCCAACCTGATAAAAATACTAGAGACCTATACTGCAGCCTGTAGACTGATCATGCGCCAAGGTCCGGGGGAAGGAGGGAGGGACGGCTGAAGACAAATGAAGTGCAACTACTCAGATGGATTGCTATGGTGAGTACATAACTTCTTTATCTGAAGTAGTTTACTTCATTTGGTCTTCAAGCTGCGGGACAAAGTCCCCAGCTACTAAATTCCTGGGAGGCCCTCGTGGAAGGCTATTCCGCAGAACCAAAGGATGCTCTCCTTCTGGAAGTCAAATCCAATTTATAATGAAAAATAAATGTATGAGATTACGACCAAGTAGCTGCAGAACAAATGTCATCCAAAGACACTAGATCAAAAAGCTGCCGAAGTAATCCTGGAACTAGTGGAATAAGCTTTCACCTGATCTGGAGGAAACATGCCTCTATAGTTATAGACCTGCAGGATGCATGAAGAAATCCATCAAGCTACAGTGACCTTTGAGATGGGGTTTATAAAAGGAAACAATTGATCAGATTTACATAATTTTTTGTCCTGTGTAAACAGAATCGTAACTGCCGATGAACATCCAACATGTGTAGTTTGTATTCCATTTTGTTCGTAAAACTGGGAAAAAACTCAGGCAAATTTACAGTCTGATTGATATTGGCTGGTGATGCCACCTTAGGAAGAAAGGATGGACTGGTTCGAAGGGAAACTCTGTCTTTATGAAAAATCATGTACTGAAGTTTGATGGACAAGGCCTGCAATTCTGAAACCCTTCTAGCAGAATAGCTACCAGAAAGGCTGCTTTCCACGATAAAAATTTTAGATCTGCAGTTGCAGTAGGCTTGAAAGGTGGAGCGGCCAAAGCTTGAAGAACCATAGTAAGGCCCCAAGGGGGAATGAGATCTTTGATCGGGGGACGTAACAGAAAGGTGCCCTTCATAAAGGCTTTACACAGTACGGAAGATGCTAGAGAGACAGAATTCCCGCCAACAAGCAAATGAGAAATAGCAGCCAACTGAACTTTGACAGTAGAAGAACTAGCTCCGTGCTGGAAAATATCAGCTAGAAAATCAAGAATAGCGGAAACAGGGGCAGTGAAACGGTCTAAATGCCTTTGAGAGGCCCAGAAAGAAAAACGTTTCCACTTGCTGCAATAAACCTTTCTGGTCGAAAGCTTATGAGCAGCTATGAAAATAGATCTAACTGAGGACAGTCCAGGTGTCCTAGCAATTACGGGAACTGGAGCAGCCAAGCCGTAAGCTTCAGGCTGTCCAGACTCAGATGAGGTACCCCCCCCCCCCGAAGGGTGTGAAATTAAATCCTGAATGTGATCTAGAATCCAAGGTGGAGCCAGAAGATAAGACCAAAGAAAGGGAAACCATACCTGGCGAGGCCAGAATGTGACAATGAGGATCACCTTGTTCCCCAGTCGACCAGCTTTCTGCAGAAACCTCGGAATGAGAGGTACTGGCAGGTAAGCATAAAGAAGACCGGGAGGCCAAGCATGAACTAGAGCGTCTTTGGGGGTTCAAAGTGAAAAACATGCTGCACTTCATGTTGGAAGGAGATGCAAAGAGATTGCAGCAAGGTTGACCCCACTCTCTGAAGATCTGTTCCGCTACTAACAGATTCAGAGACCACTCGTAAGGCATTAAAATGGTCCGACCTAGCCTGTCCGCTAGAATGTTGAACTATCCCGGAATGTACGTTGCGATGAGAAAGTGACCGGAGATCGCCCATTCCCACACTCTCTCAAGGCCTCGCGACAAAGGGGGTAAGATCTTGTCCCTCCCTGTTTGTTGATATACCAGACTACTGACATGTCTGATTGAATGGCAATCGTCCCCAGAGGAAGAAAGGCATGAAGGGCCTGCACTGCCAGGAGGACTCTAGGACACTGATACGCAAGCTGGTCTCTATGGGAAACCACAGACCTTGGACTGTCCTGCCCGAATAATGCCCCCCCCCCACACCCGAGTTGGGAGGCATCCATGGTCACTGTGGTTTGGGCTGGGGATGGAACAAAAGGTCGTCCATCCAAAATGTACAGAGAGCTCATCCACCATATGAGGGACGACAGACACACTCGACTTAGATGGATAGGATAAGTCAATGGCAGTTCCAACAGGAACCACTGAAATGCTAGGGTCCACTGAAGAATCCGCATGTGTAACATAGCACACGGGAGAAGAGTTATGGTAGCCATCGAGCCCAGGGCCCTCAACACTAATTCTGCCACCGGAAGAGGAGAATGGTAGATCCTCAGGCTTTGAACTCTCTCAGAGGTCAAGAATATTTTGCACTGAAGAGTATCTATCCTGGCACCAATGTAGTCCATCACCTGTACAGGATCTAGGAGAGATTTGGATGTGTTGATTGTGATGCCCAAACACAGGGCAAGTGTCGGGAAGTAATCCCTGGTTTGGGAAAGCACCTGGTGGGAGCAGTGACGAGCCAATCGTCCAGGTACAGATAGACCTGAATCCCCTGAAGCCTCAGGTGAGCCGCTACAACTGCCATCACTTTGGTAAACACCCTGGGGGCTGTGGTGAGACCAAAGGGTAGGGCTTGAAATTGGTAGTGAGACTCCTAGCTAGAAGCGGAGGAACCTCCTGGAGCTTCTGTGCATTTTTATGTGATAGTAAGCATCCTGGAGATCTAAAGAGCACATCCAGTCGCTCTTTTGCAGAAACAGCATGACGAACTGTAGCGTGACCATCCGGAACTTCTCTCTGGCAACGGACAGATTCAGGGTAGAGAGGTCCAGAATGGGCCTTAAGTCCCCCATTTTCTTTGGCACCAAAAAAAACCTGGAGTAGAAGACCGATCCGGACTGATCTGGGGGGATGGTTTTCATGGCTCATTTTACTAGCAGCTTGGAAATTTCCTGTGCTGCTGTCTCCCTTTGCATGGGCGGTACATGCGGGAAGCGTCTGGGAGATACGGGGAAACCCACAAAGGGAAGAGAGTGTCCTCTGGATAGGATTTGAAGCACTCAGCGGTCCATTGTTATGGACTCCCATGCCGCTAGGTGCAAGAACAATCATCCCCCGACTGCCGCCAAAGTAGAACAGTCAGGCAACCCCTCAGGGCTGCTGCCTGGGTCTGTCCGAGAAAGGTTCGAGACCTGAAGTTCTGCGGACCCCCCTCTACCTCTGGGCCGGCATCCATTCTGTCCCTTTCTGCCTCTGGGGGAAGAAGACCTCAGTGTTCCGAGAATACCGAGACTTCCGGAACCACATCTTCTTTTGCCCCCTCTGGTTCTGAGAAAAGGACCTTTGAGGGGAAGAGAAGCGGATCTCGACGGCAGACAGCGTCTTCCCATCCTTCTCACTCTGGACTAATGTCTCCTTGACGGTCTTACAGAAGGAGTGTAGAACAGTCATAAGGAGCATTGGCAAATGACGCCTTGAAGGGTTCGGAGAATTGACAACCTGAGTCAGGTGTTACGCCTCATGGACACACCGAACCCAGCCGCCCTAGCGGCTCCTTCCGTAGCATGGTAGAGAAGTCGCATGGACGTATTCTATATAGCTTTTAGAGTGGCCATCCTCGCAGAGAACGAAACCTTGTCCTCCTGCGACATGGACTTGGGGGGGGGGGGCGCCTTTAAACTCCTTTACAGTTCATGTTGGAGTCTAGTGACATGGGCCAAGTAATTTAGCTCCCGGATAGAAAAGGTGGCTGAAGCGTACACCCACTTCCCTAGGCGGTCCTTCAGTGACTCCTGGTCAGGAGGGTGGATCGAGGAACTCTCCTGGGCAAATTCCTTCTTAGTGGCCACTGCTACCATCATGGCGTCCACGGGGCAGCCCTTATTCCAGGATGGCCTATCAATGGTGGTGGTGGTGGGGGGGGCCTTAAAATTTTATCGGGTAGCTTGGAGATAAGTTCCATGGTGTCCGATTCCTTCCATGCCAGTGAGGTGATCAAATCCACCAAAGGATCCGTGGGAGGGGACACCCAGGAAGCAGATAAGCCCATGCCGAAAATCTTCAGAAACAGACTCATCAGAAGAGGGTTTGGGTGCAGACCAACCTCCCCCCACTGGCACAGTATCTCCATGTTGCTGTTGTGTCTTTCTGCCTTTCCCAGTTAAGGGTTGCCACAGTGGAACTCCGGTCCGCTAATGATTGGCAGTTGATTTTTACGTGCCGAGTTACCAGCCCTGACGCACAACCTTCATTGAAGATACGCCCATTCACGCATGTCTCCACGCAGAAGACGCTCTAGCTGAGAGTCGAATCGGACAACGTCTTACTGTGAGGAGACAACGCTACCGCAGGTCTCCAAAAAAAGACATCCTTGAGAGGTGATCTTTGGGAACCTTCTCCATCAACTAAATCAGTGTCCTCAGTGAAGGACTCGGGGGAAGTCCAAGTGCCTCCTCTTGCACGAATACTTGCGAGGCCATTTGTTCCTCGGAGGGAACGGTCTGGGGCTCTTCGAGCACGGGCTGCCCTTCTGGTAAGACAATGGGGACCGTAGACAGAGCCGAGAGGTCTGGGAGGAGTCAGAAGGAGCCGTCGGGGGTCTCTATTCAACGAAGAGGACCTTTTCTACCACACTGAATGCCGAAGAAGAGCAAACCTCCCGGGAAACTGTTAAGGAGGCCAGTCTCCCTGCATCAGACGCGAAAATCGGAGCCAGGCTCAAGGTGTACGGAGCTCCAAGGGGGGACCTGGCCCGACAAAGTCGAAGCCAATGGAAAAGGTTCCTCTCCCTCGGATCAGACACCCAAGCTCAGGCTCTGAGAGCCGACCCTCTGACCACAGCCAACCTTGGATCAGAGTACTCTGAAGCCGAAGGTCGGATCAGAGAAGGAGAAATGGGTTGAAATAAAGGAAGCAAGCTCCCCCCCCTGCAGAGAGGGGGGGACTGGCAAAATCCCCATCTGGATCTGTGTACGGAATAAAGCACCTCATCATCTTACCCAGATCCATATCAGACAAGGAGCAGGTTGACCGTGACGAGGCCATGGACGCCAACCTGGCAGGTCTGGGGCCGAGGCCTGGGAGACTGGACATGCCTCCTCCGGCTCTGGGGAGTACTTCTGATATCAGAGCTGAGGGGAGTCATGGATACGAGGAATTCTGCTGGGCTAAGCGAGGTCCAGGGACCTCTTTCAAATTTCCTTCATCTTCGACTCTCTTTCCCTTTCTCTACCTCTCCTCTGCTCCGCTGCCACAGGCTTAGCTACAAGAGTTTGAGTCCCAGCCTGGGAGGGAGAAGAAGCCAGAGGAAGAGAGAAGGGGACAGGCAGTCACAGCAGCCGCTGCGACTGAAGCCGAAGATGAGAAAAAAGTCATAGGAGGAAGAAGACCTTTGAGGGCCAACTTGGCCCTCCCATCCTTTAAGGAACTGGGGTTGAACCCTGCACAGATGTTGCAATCCACACTAAGGTGGGCCACACCCAAGCACAAAACAGTGTGTGGCCATCCGTTGGGGATAGCGTATGGCCACACACTGTGCAGTGCTTGAAGACGAGCTTTTCAGCCATTCTAGTTAGAAAGAAGCCTTGTAAAACCTGGCTAAACCTCACATTACCAGTGAGCAAATACTCCCTACAGGTTACAGCATACTAAGAGTAGACCGGCTAAACAAAAAAGGAGGTGGTGTAGCTATAATATTTAAACAGCATCTAAACATCCAGATCTTAAAATCATCAGCACCACAAATAGGCATTGAAGAAATAATATATACCAACCTCAAAATTAACCAAAACAAAACCATCAACATAATTGGATGCTACTTCCCACCTGGCCAAAACATCCCTCCCCTAGAAAACCTCCTCAGCTGGTCTACCCACCATCTCCCCCAAGAAACTATCATCTTAGGTGATTTCAGTATTGACAGGCAACCCTGTTCTGGCAACAATCCAACCCATCATGTACACCTTCATGGCTTCACTCAACTAGTCCAGTCACCAACCAGGATAAATAAAAACTCCACCAAGCACACTACCCTGGATTGGATACTAGTCAGTAAGAGCCCCAAGTCATATAGAACAGGCTGCTTTATCAGATAGCCTCAGTGATCACTCCCCAACATTCCTACTCAAAAAATACCTATACCAAGCTAAACCTGTCATCTACCGTCAAATACGTAAAAAATAAGAAGTTATGTACCTACCATAACGTTCCATGTTAGTTGTCTTCTCTCGCCTTCTTTCTTGCTTGATGGGTTCGGAGCCGATCCTCGGCTCCGACTCGGCACTTGCTTTAGCTCGAGAACTCCTTTTACCAGCTCGAGGCAGCCCCATATCCCATGATGCAAGGCAGTAAGTACCCAGATCTCGTTTGTTGACAAAGGGCAATAACACCAAGCATAAAATACTTCCCAAAGGAAGAAGAAACTTACAGATGGAAAAAGAACCAGGTCTGAATGGTCTTTAGCATAATAGTTTCTTATACAAGGTCTGTCCAGGCCAGGGGAAGGAGGAGGGTCAAGAAAGAAGGCGAGAGAAGACAACTAACATGGAACGTTATGGTAGGTACATAACTTCTTAATGTTAAGTTGTCAATCTCGCCTTCATTCTTGCTTGATGGGACCGCGTCCGTAGCACCTCTATCCTGGGTGGCTCAATGGAACAAACTCTTGAGGACTGTAGAGCCAAAACTGGCTCTGTCCCTGGAGGCCAAGTCCAATTTGTAATGGGAAACAAAAGTGTGAGGAGTGGCCCAAGTGGCCGCTGCACAAATAGTGTCCAAAGGCAGTCTAGCTTGAAAGGCTGTAGAAGTAGCTAAACTCCTCGTTGAATGTGCTTTAGGTTTTGAGCACAGCTGTTTTCCCCTGATCGTATAAATTTCAGTGATGACCGAAGAAAGCCATCTGGACAAAGTCACTTTAGAAACAGGAAGGCCTTTTTTATTATCTGCATAGGAAACAAAAAGTTGATCAGATTTTCTAAATTTTTGTTCTGTCCAAATAATATCTAAGCTGACGGTGGGCGTCAAGATAATGTAGCTTTTGTTCAGCTCTATCTGAATAGTTAGGAAAAATACAGGAGATCAATGGATTGATTCAGATTGTTTTTGAAGCGACCTTAGGTAAAAAGGATGGATTAGTTCTCAAAGATACTCTGTCTTTGTGAAAAAATCAAATAGGGGGGTCGAACCGAAAGAGCATGAAGTTCAGACACCCTCCTGGCAGATGTAATAGCCACTAGGAATAACGTTTTCCAAGAAAGATATTTTAGGGAACAAGAAACAGCTGGCTCGAAGGGGAAGAATCAAGGATGTCAGCACTAAATTTAGATCCCACTGAGGAGGAGGATTCCTGATTGGAGGCTTTAGTAGGAAAATTCCTTTCAAGAAGGCCCTGCAGAGCCTATGGGACATAATATTATGATCTGCTATCCCGACATGAAAATTAGAAATAGCAGCCAACTGAACTCTGACTGTGGAAGAAGAGGAGCCTGCATGAAAAATCTCTGCTAAGAAGTCCAGAACTGCCTGAACAGGGGCAGTAAAAGGATCAATATTTTGGGCCTTAGCCCAATAAGAGAAACGTTCCATTTGCTTGTGAAAATCCTCCTGGTAGAGGATTTTAGTGAAGCTACTATGATGTCTCTAACTGGGTTAGAGATCAAAGGAAGCCTGGCTAAGGAAGGAAGTGGAGCAACCATGCTGTGAGGCTGAGAGAAGGGATTGACCGGTGCAGCTGACCGGATTGGTGAATCAGAAGATCTGGCACTGGGTCCAGATGCCACGGCTGCACCAAAAGGTGATGATGGAGGAACAGGAACCAAACTTGTCGAGGCCAGTAAGGGGCAATGAGAATCAATTTGGCTCTCAAAACGGTAGCTTTCTGGATCACCTGAGGGATCAGAGGAAATGGAGGGAAGGCATAAAGAAGTCCCTGGGGCCAATCCTGGGTCAGAGCGTCTCTGGGGGGATGGCCTGATAGAGGGAAGAGGCTGAAGAAGTCTGGACATTTGCTGTTTTGGGGAGTAGCAAAAAGATCGCAACATGGACGACCCCATTCCAGAAAAATCTCTTCCGCTATGGATTGTTTGAGAGACCACTCGTGAGGCATGAGAATAGCTCTGCTCAATCTGTCCGCTATAATGTTGGTTTTCCCAGGGATATGCGTTGCTACCAGAAACCGATGAGAGGAGATCGCCCATTGCCATAGTCTGAGCGCTTCTCGACACAAGGGGTAGGACTTGGTTCCGCCCTGTTTGTTGATATACCAAACTACAGACATGTTGTCTGTGTGGACTGCAATTGTCCCTACGGGAAGAAAGTCGTTGAGGGCTTGCAACGTTAAAAGCACTGCTCTCATCTCCAGGACATTTATGTGCAGATGGTACTCGAACGGTTGCCACGTGCCATGAACCATCCTGCCCTGATAATGACCCCCCCCACCCGATCAGGGAGGCATCCGTGGTGACAGTGGCTATCGGGGGCGGAGGTACAAAGCACCTGCCTTGGTGAACCTGAGGCGATGTGATCCACCAAGCAAGATGTTCTTTGCATGTTTGTGTCACCAGAATCTGGTGACGCATTGGGAGTTGCTGGTATGACCACTGTGTGAACAGCATCCACTGAAGGAGGCGCATGTAGAATCGAGCCAGGGGGAGAAGAGTAATGGCCGCAGCCATGAGACCTAATACCTTTAGAACCATTCTGGCCTGTACTTTCTTGCTGGCCAGAATGATCCTGACATGAGTCTGAATGTCTGAAACTCTTTGTTCTGTAAGGGTAGCTGACATCCGAACAGTGTTTAAGTTTGCCTATGAAGGTAATAGACTGGCAGGGCGATAAGGATGACTTTTGGAAGTTGACTGAGATGCCCAAATGAGAACAAAGGTCTATTGTGTAATCCCTGGCTTGTATAAGCTGATGCCTGGTGGTGGCTGACAGGAGCCAGTCGTCGAGATCGGAAACACCTGGAATCCTTGGCGTCTCAGGTGAGCCGTGACCACTGCCATGCATTTGGTGAACACTCTGGGGGCTGTAGTGAGACCAAAGGGCAGGGCTCTGAACTGGAAATGACTGGACCCCAGCCGAAAGCGGAGAAATCTCCTGGAGCGTCTGTGAATTTTGATGTGATAGTACGCATCCTGAAGATCTATTGAGCACATCCAGTTGTCCTTCTGTAAGAAGGGCAGAATTGACTGAAGAGTGACCATTCGAATCTTGTCTTCCTGACAGACTTGTTGAGTCTGCTGAGATCCAATATTGGTCTCCAGTCTCCCGTCTTTTGGGGACCAAAAGAACCTTGAGTAGATTCCGGGCTCTGAATGGTCTATTGTAACTGGCTGAATGGCTCTTTTTTGCAGTAGTTTTGCGATTTCTAACTCTGCAATGTCCCTTAGACCGGGTGGTACATCTGGAAGGGAACTTGAGGGGAGGGACTTTCCTCGAAAGGAATTATGTAACCCTTGGATATGATCGACTGTACCCATCTGTCTTGAGTGAGGGAATGCCAGGCTTCTGGGTACAGTGATAATCTTCCCGACTGCCTCCAAGGAGGGACAGCCGGGCAACACCTCAGGGATGCTGAAAGGGCTTATCAGAGAGAGGCTCCCTGTTTCCCTGGTTCTTCGGACCCCCTCTGCCTCTAGAGCGGCGTCTGTTGTTGTTACCCCCTCTGCCTCTAGGGGTAAACTGACCACGTGAATCCGGCGTGACTCCTTGGGATTTACGGAACCACATCTTCCCACCCTTCTGTCCTTTGGGATAAGGCCTAGAAGGGGTGGAAAAACGAACTCCAACAGCAGAAAGTCTTGCCGTCCTGCTCACACCTGGTCAAGGTCTCCTTCACCTGAGGGCCAAACAAAGCTGACCCATCAAAGGGAGAATTTGTGAAGGACGCCTTAAAGGGATCCGCAAAATCACATAGCCGCATCCAGGCTTGGCGTCTAAGAGCCACACCTGTGCCCGCGGCTCTACTCGCTCCATCCGCAGCATAAGATATTAGCCGCATGGAGGAGTTAGCAATGGAATTGAGGGTTCCTAGCTGCGAAGCAATCTTTTCTTGAGCCCCTGCAGCTGTAGGATCCTGAACTACTTCTCCCAGCTCCTTCAGGATATCTCTCTGGAGTCTGGTGAAGTGACAAAGATAATTCAGCGAACGCATAGCAAAGGTCGCTGAGGAAAACATCCGCTTGCATACCTATCCATGGTCCTAGAGTCCTTATTAGGAGGATGGGCGGGCACGGAAGGATCTGCAAGTTCCTTTTTGGTGGCCGCAGCCACCACCATGGCATCAGCGGGGACACCCTTGGTAAGGAATTGTTTGTCACTAGGGGCAGTGATAAATTTAGAAGGCCTCCTAGGGACTGGCTCTACAGAGTCAGGAGCTGTCCACGCCTTCGTGCAATAACCTGCATAAGGGGTCGAAGGCGGAGACACCCAGGAGGTGGAGGGCCGAGATCCAAACGCCTCTAGGTATACTGACTCATCCTCAGAGGGATTGTTGGTGGGCCAGTTTCCCCTCTGTTTTAGAAGTTCTAGGATGTCTGAAAAGGAGACATCCTCAGAGGGGGATCTAGGGGACCCCTCTGACTCATCAAAGTCAGTATCCGACGTGACAGACTCGGGGGAGTCTACATGCTTCCTCTTACAAGTCCTCTTCCTAGGAGGATCTCCGAAACATCAGGAGAATCCTCGGAAGAGGGGGAAATTCCCAATGGGGAAACCTGAGGCGGAGGATCTCTGGGTCCTGTAGCAAGAGAAGTGGCAGAGATGTCAACAGGTACAATAGAGGGAGGAGCTACGGGAAGAGACTGCTGACTGATACCAGTGGCCAGTACACTCTTCAGCACCTGGAATGCGGCCGTCCGAGGCAGGTCCGAGAGAACCCGCTCTGAAGAGCTAGGAACTCCAGGGGCCACCGAAAGGGAAGTCTCCGAGGCAGATGTCGGAGCCGAGCTCACCAAGGCCGAGGCTCCAAGGGGAAGAGCGGGCTCGGACAAGGGTCGATGCCACTCACCCCTCGGAGGAGACCATGGAAGCCCGACCACGAATCCCTCTAAGGAAGAGGAGATAAGAGTAGGGGCTGAAGGAACAGAAGGGGTATCCGTCCTCCAGCCGTAGCAGTAACCATGCCGAAGACTCCAACTCCAAGCTCTGGGGTAGAGTTGAAGGAGGAACTGTAACGGGGTGTGGACCAACAGTCGTCTGCTGAGACGGACTGTGTAGCATTTGGGCCAGTACCTGTGACTTGAGTAATCTACTGACCACTCTCTCTAGGTCATGATCTGACAACCTGGATGACCTTGAATATCGGCTCCGATGGCTCCGTTCCGATAGAAGAGGCGGAGCCGAAAGTACCGGCTCCAAGGAAGGAGACCTCGACCTCTTCCTGGAATGGACCATCGGAGCCGATACTACAGATCCTGTCGGCACCGACTTCTCGGAGCCGACAGAACGTCTCGATGTATCGGCTCCAGCGGAGCCGATACAGCTACAAAATAACGGTGTGGGAGCCGATCGGAGCCGACACCGATGCCTGTGCCACATGGGTGTCGGAACCGATCGGAGCCGACATCTAAGTGGTCAAAACAGATTCGGCACCGATAGCCATCAGCCGAAGCTTTGTGGATCAGAATCGGCTCCAGCGGAGCCGATCTCGACTCAATACGAGTCGGAGCGAGGCTGCACGCTTAGAAACAGAAGCCTGCGCCTTGGCAGTTGTAGTTGATTTTGTGGAGCCGACTTAGCGGAGAGCCCTCCGGCTTAAGAAGACCCCTGAGAATCAACTTGTTACGTCTCTCCTGCAGGACTCTCTGGCTGAAGGAGTGACAAATAGCACAGGAGTCCTGCAGGTGAAGAGGGCCCAAACAATACAGGCAAGAAGTGTGACCGTCTGTCAGAGACATCTTCTGACAGCACGAGTCACACTTCTTAAAACCTGAAACCCTCTCCTTTGACATGGTGCCGAAACACACACACACACAGACACACCAGTCAAAATTAAATTAAACAAAATACCAAGAGGTATTTTATAAAACACCAACACACACACCCTAACAGGTGGGGATGGGATAGGGGAAATTGACTAACAAAAATTAAAAGAGACAGGGATTTCTGTCAGAAAAAGGGTAGAAATAGATTTAAACTATCAAAAAATTAGTTTTAAACTAAAAGGGGCTTGAAAAATCACAAATGTGAACTACTTACCAGGAGCTGGTAAAGAGAAGACCTCCCAAGCGAAGCGGCAAACGAGATCTGGGTACTTACTGCCTTGCATCATGGGATATGGGGCTGCCTCGAGCTGGTAAAAGGAGTTCTCGAGCTAAAGCAAGTGCCGAGTCGGAGCCGAGGATCGGCTCCGAACTCATCAAGCAAGAATGAAGGCGAGATTGACAACTTAACATCTAAACTTTAACCCACTCACATTCATCTCAGCCCTCAAAGAATGTAACTGGCATCCTCTAAAGTACCTCAGTCTAGATGATGCAGTTGAATTTTTTAATACTACCTTCCTGAACATCCTTAATGACCATGCCCCCATAAGATTCTCCAGAACCAAACAACCACCCTCCCCATGGCTACAGAAAACCACCAAGTCAGAAATGAAAAACAAGGATAAAGCTTGGGAGCACTGGCACAAAACCAAAACCCCCTCAGCTAAACAGAAATTCCTAGAACTACGCAATAGAATCAAAAAGCTAATAAAACAGGACAAATCCCAATACTACCAGTCTGCCCTAGACTCCTCACAACACAGCCCCAAAGAATTCTGGTCCTCCATAAACTCCATCCTCCACCCAGGTCCCCTCCTCCTAACATCCCTCACTCAGAAAATATTGCTACCTCATTCAACACACACTTCACCCAAACATGCTATCACTAGCTAAACAACACAACCCCCTCCCCTCAAACCCACACCTTCAACTAGTAAAATCTCCCCACTGCCTTCTCTTTTTCTCCTGTACCTACCTCCAACATAAAAAAACTCTTAACTAAACTTAAACCCACCAACTTAGCAGCAGACAGCCTCCCAAGTGAATACCTACAAATCGCAGCTGATGCTCTGGCCTACCCAGTATCCATCTTGATTAACCGATCTCTGTCAGAAAGTTACGTTCCCACACTGTGGAAAGCATCACATATAATTCCCCTCCCCAAAGGCGGACCTTCCACAGAACTAACCAATTACCACCCCATAGCTATTCCCTCTCCACTCTCCAAAATACTAGAGAGATGCATACACACTCAGGTCTCAGACTACCTCCTTACTAACAACCTCCTTTCCAGTACTCAGCATGGTTTCCGACCAAACCATAGCACCACCACTGCCTTACTCTCCTTTACTAACACTATCCTTCAGCATAAAAACAATGGCTCTCTCTCCTCTGCTACTTTCCTAGACCTATCTAAAGCATTTGACATAGTCCTACACAAACAACTTATCTCTGTCCTCAATAACCTATCCTTCTCACAATCGGTCACCAACTGGTTTCAGAGTTACCTGTCTCACCGCCAACAATCCGTTGTATGGCAGAATGACATAACTCACAACTACCTGTCTCCATAGGGGTTCCCCAAGGATCCATCCTTGGACCCCTACTCTTCTCTGTTTACACCAATAATCTAGCCTCTGCCAACAAACATGGCACGCTCATACAATACGCAGATGACTCGACCATCATCTGCTCAGCCCAGTCCCTACCAAATCTGCAAAAAGTCACACAGGAAGCCTTTTCCTCTGTTGAAACATGGTTATCCGATGCCCGATTAATACTCAACCCAAACAAACCTAAACTACTCATCTTCCAACCCACCAAACATACTCAAAACAACTCTCACTTTAACATCACGGCAAAATACACCACCACCATATACCCAACTGAACACACCAAATTGCTAGGAGTGGAAATAGACAAACTAAAATTTGACATTCACATATCCATGACTATAAAAAAAGTCCACAAAAAACTAGGAGCGTTATACAGAAATAAGCAATTTCTCACCAAAGCAGCAAAGATTTCAATAGCAAATTCCCACCTTATCTCCACCCTACTTTATGCCTCTCCAATATATACCAACCTAAGGCAATGTGATGTAAACAAGCTAGAGACCTGCTACAACAAAATCGCCAAATATGCCACAGGGGCATCCTACCGTAGTCACCACTGTCTCTCACTTGCTGAACTGGGCTGGCTTGAACTCCCTCACCTCCTTCAGTGGTATCAACTCTCACTCGCCCACAAACTAGTAAACCATCCACTAAATGTCCCATCCCTCCAGAATCTACTCCAACCCAATCGCACCACCAGACCACTAAGATCCAGCAGCAACAATCACTTGCAGATCACTAAAGCCAATAACTCTGCTGGTGAAGCACTATTCTCTTGCGCCATAGGCAAATTATGGAACTCACTCCCACCCACAATTACCTCCATACCATCATGCACCCACTTCAAAACTTTACTAAAAGCGCAACTAAAAACATGCTGGCTATGCCCTTGCAACTCCCACTCTAATATCATCCACCCCATCCAACCACTACCTTTCTTTCCACTCCACTAACTACCTTGATTATAGCAAGCTCAGATGCTCATAAGCCAGTACTTATTACACAGCACGAACTTCTTCTTCTTGTAACATTTAATGTCTGGTATGCACTTCACAGATAAAGATTCTAGTTGTCTACTGATGTACTATGTTCTTCAACTGTAAATATGTTGTAAGTAATTGCTATGTAAATTGTTAATCACTATGTAATCCAATGTAAATACTCTTTATTTTAACTGTGGAGCTTTTCTCCCCGGGCCTCCGCTGAAAATGGACCTACGTCCAGTCGGACACTCCCGGTCAACAAATTTAAATAAATAAATAAAAAGACAGGCAAAAACTTAAGGAATTACACACACACACCACACTAGTGTATAGAACAACACTAGGCGGGGAGGGTACCACGGAACAAATTACTCTAGCTAACACTAGACGCCAAAGCGATGGGAGGGGAGAAAGGGAACCTATACTAACAAACTGACTAAATAAATTAAGTTTTGTACTCACAGAAAGTTAAATAACCCCACTGCTAGCTGGAGAGCAGAAGACACGATGTGATAAGCAAATCGCGGCAAACGAGATCAGGGGATGGAAGGCAGTGGAAGTGTATTATGGGTAAGGGGAGAAGTCTGGAACTCGGAGCTGATGCTAGCAATAGTTGCCAGCTCGGATCAGATACGGATGTGTATCCCACAGGTTGAAAACCAAATGAAATAAACTACTTTAGATACAAAGTATTGCCTTCTGGTGAATATCTGTAGCACCCAAGAATTTCATGTGATGGCCTGCAAGATTTGAAGGTGCAAGGATAAGCACGAATCCTTCCAAGCCTGCAGAGCTACCAGGTCTACTAGTGCAGTAGCAGGTAACACCACCCAAAAAGTGGAAGAGCCAGCTCCAAAAAGCCCTGAACACACACTCTTCACTGAAGTCATACCAGTGGACCAACCCCCCCCCCCCCTTGCGACTTCATCAATTCTAAAATGTCACCAGAAGTGACTGCCCTAGAGGGGATCTCGGGAAATCAATCCCAGTCATGTCTCTCTCTTCAGTGAGACTGAAGAGAGGAATCTAAATGTCTCCCTTTTATAGAGCTGTTTCCTAGAATCCTGCCTCTATTAGGCTTCTGGAGGAGGGTCAGTGAGAGTGGGTGTGCACCAGTGTTCAGCTCTGAGCCCACTGCTGTTCATACTGGTGATGGATTACATTAGCAAACAGGACGGAGGGGACAGACCAAAGTTATAGTATGCATACAATGTAGCATTACAGTCGGACTCTGAGCAAGAACTTCAGCAAAGGATAGGGAATCGAATGCAAAACTGAAGGCACATGAGATGAAACCAAGTACAGATAAGACAGCGGTAACAGCAGCAAATTGGGGAAATCAGAAGTAGAGAATTGAGACAGAAGGAAAGACAGTGGAACAGGTCAACAGCATCAAGTATCTGGGAGGGGTGGTTGAGAAGGAAAGTCTGAATGAAGAGGTCAAAGCTAGAATGAGAGGGGCTGCAGCCAACTGGAATGTCAGGTGTAGTGTGCGACAGAAAAATGACAAATATGGTGTTGTATAAAACAGTGCTGCAACCAGTAAATTGTATGGCGCAGAAACCTTAGCAGTAAAAGGCAGAGCAGATGAGAAAGCTGGAGGGGATTGAAATGAAGCCCCTGAGAAGGGTGGTAGGATGTACACTATGGGATAAAGAAACAGAGAACTAAGAGCAGAAGCTGAAGTAGCTCCAAGTAGCTCCAACTGCAAAAAAACAAACAGATTACAGTGGTTTGGCTGCAAATGCAGAAAAGCAAAATACAACATGCTGATGAATTGGGACAGACAAAAGAGACAAAGTGAGGGCATCCAGCAAAGGGATGGATGGATTGTGAAAACTGATCTGTGACAGTCACGCAGGAGTGCGGCATTGAATATAGAAATGGCGACAGTTAATATGACACCCAGTCCCCATGTAGAAAATAGGGAAAAAAGGGGGTTATGATTATGAAGATCAGGGTCAGAATCAGATAGGGAACTTGCATGGTGAGAGTCCCTAGGCTAAAGGAAGGGACTATCTCTGTACAGGAGGAAGTGTGGAGTCAGACACTGCATATGCAAGACAGGTTGGGAGAGATGAGCATATGGAACACACTTCTCTTGGCCTATCGAGAATCCTTTCAAAACCCACAGAAGCAGAGGCAGAGATTGGGCCTAGAGTCTCCAGCTCCATCATAAGATGCAAAAGCCTCTCTTGACCGGACCCCAGAGCAGAAGCAGATATTGCAACTGAGTTATCTAGTGCAGTGGTGGTGAGCAACAGACTGCAACAAAAACTTCAGTATCAAATCCACGCTTCGAACTACAAGACAGATCCTTCACGTCTAACACTCTTCCTAAAATGAAGGCAATAGGAATTGAGAGAGTAAGGGACACAACCAGAGTTGACTTGGACAAGACTGTCGCTTCCAGTGTAGATGCTCCCAGGAGGCCTCGCTTCCAGAGTGGACCTGTACCAAAGAAACTAGAGGAGGGGTAGATGGAGTCATTTCCAAGTCCTGTGTAGATGAAGCCAGGAGAACCCCTAGTTGAATTTACATCTGAATGAATCTCTGCATCATCCTGTCGACTTCTGCTTTGGTAATACTATAGCCAAAGGGACTTTGAGGATACCACCACTGATGGTGGTTTACATGAATGTCTCTCTAAGAAGGTATAATTGAGTACAGATTTCACCAACTCCAGAAAAAAAATAAGGTGGCATAGGTGACCAGATCCGATGTGGACATCTGATCCAAATGACTAGGCAACTTCGGAGTGTGAGAATTCTGATTTCTCGGATATCTTCTCAAACTTGTCCTCCTTTCTTTCAACTTCTTTTCGTTTAGATTTCTCCATGGTCTTAGCCAGTGAAACTTGAGAGGAAGTCGACAGTCCTACCTAAGGAATAAATCCTTTTAAAACCAAGTAGTCTCTACAGCCTTGGATAGCCTAGAACCAAAGGACAAGCAAGCCTCAGAGTCTGGATCTAAGTGCGCTGCTCTGAGACAAACACAAGCGGAGCGCAAGTCCTGTGGGTCAATCCCACTGTCTGCAGGCCATGCACTTTTGAAACCCCTGAACCTCATCTTCCATAAGAATGGCAAGGGAACTGGCAAAGAAAAAAAACTATCACAAAACAGCGGTAACAATGAAAGGATAACTTACACTAGCGGGTAAAAACTATCTATAGAAAGAGTAGAATAGTAAAGAAAACAAAATTATAAATAGGGAAGGAAAAAGGAAAAAAAAGTAACTGCCTCAAAATTGGGTCCTTATCTAACAGCTAAAATATCAGAGCCTTCAAAAACACAACCTACATCAGGTGGCAAAGATACAAATTATTTGTTGGAAGACTCAAGAGGCCTGGATCCACAGCTATTAAAAGGTACAGAGGTTGGATTACATGACCCAAAGGCTGAATCTGATGAAAAAGACATTGGATTAGTGGTTTAAACAAGCCAATCAAACTGAATCCAGTTTCTTACTTTTGCTAACAATGGAAAGTGATCTACGGATGCAAATCTTACAGAAGTTTTGACAATCGTCTGTTTTAATAATTTGTATGTAGCTATCTAAAGTAATCGTTTCAGTACAGTTTCCCCTTTCTACTGTCTATATGCATGCATATTTACACATTTGACAGAAAATTCATCAGTTCAAGGAACACCAGAAGAAATACATTGTCAATGAAAGAGCAGCTGTTGGCATTTAAGGATGCACCCTTACTTCTTTCAGACTGCAGTGATTACTTTCATTTGGCATCCAATGCAAATACAAATATTTAATTCAAACAGTATATAAATCAAACTAGAAAACACAGCACTACTACAAAGCCACATCAGAATTAACTACTCACTTCTAATCCAAAGTTTGTAACAGGCAATTTCTCTGGGTTAGACTTTGATCCTTCTGAGAAGCTGTGGGAAAGCAAAACAGGAAAATATGATCAGTTTCCTCACTTTGGCAATGTTGCAACAGTCTAAGGTAAAGCTATGGAAAGTACTAGAATAAACTGCCCTTTCTTGTCTTTAGTAATCTTTACCTGGCCAGCAGCTGATTGAAGACGTTACAAAACTATATAGCATAAGAAAAGATTAGACCAAGTCTAAAGTAAAATAACTAGTGCACTCAATGGACCCCCTCCCCAAACACACACACACTGCTACTGGATCAACAGCATCACTGGTAGCTATTAATTTGCCCACCAACAAGCTCCTGGTTAAGCACTGGCAGCTGCTCAATTATCCACCAAGTTCTTAGTTAAGCACCAAGACGCTACCTCTTTTTAAGTCTTGGAAGGAAAGCACAAATTCATTACCAAGCCCCTAGACCACTGTAAAGCATGTTTTATTTCCCAGAGAGAGTAAAAAGCAGTTATACTTCCAACAACCTGCAGATTTTTTTTTAAACACACTCCATTGTCTTCTGCCTATCCAAAAAACTTTAAATCACTAAAAACTGTAGGGTAATTCTGCAAGTGTTGTGCTACTCACCAAAATAATGCCAGAGTACAAATGGAAAGTTGTTTACAATACACTGTTCAGTAACTTTTCTGCTTTCAGTGACTTTAAAGGACATATAAAAAAAAAAAAAAAAAGAAAAAAAAGACCCCCCCTCGGTTTGGTCTTTTAGTCTTCCCTCTATAAACCAAAGCTGTAGCAACCACATTATTTTCATCTTCTGGACTGAAATGTTGCTCAAATAAAGTTGGTATAGGAACTAAATAATCAGTTCATCTACAAAGCAACCTTGGATATAAGCTTATGCTTCTCAGAAAGCAGACAATCATTTTTTATCAACATAGAAGAATGGGGGAAGATAAAGGAATCCAAAACTCAAATCAGCTGGAACAAGATAAACGTTGACAAATACTACATACCTCTAGACAGGGCAGGTCAGAATAAACTTGCTACTCACAAAAGTCTTAACAGAACAGGGCATCAAATTTTACTAAATGAAACTTGACCAAAGAGTAAACAAGGCCTGAACAAACTGGTGTAAGAACAGGAAAGAAAGTCTATATTCTTTGCAAGAATTCAGACTGTGTAAAATGTGTCAGTGAAGTGGTGAGGGATAAAGTATTCTAAAGTCTAGCAGCGCACACAAAAGGAGAAAACACAACATCCATTTGAAGTAGTAGACGTTTGGGTGAGTATTCCCGGAATAGTAGGACATGACACACTTGTGACAAAGTAAATGTACTTAAAGCGCCAAGACTCTATAGTTTTGTAAGTATACATAGATATTTGAATAATCACTGCTGCAGTGGCCTGAGCTATATGGATTATATACTGCCAAAGTCAGGACGGTCAGCTTCCATAGCCTAGCTCAAGCTACGCTGACTTAAAGGCAAGTTTCGACACCAAGCCCTTCAAAGATTTCAAGAGAGGGGGAGGCTGAACCCTGAAAGGACAATCCTAGGAACAAAAAAAAAAAGTCACTATAGATTCATTGGTGTATACTTAGCTACACAACCCAAATGTGTCCCACAGGTTATGCATTTCAGTGACACCTGACACCTTGTATAGGGGGGTAACATTTGGTCGCAACATGATTTACTGACTGCTTCTACCCAGAGACGTGGGGGCCATACCAGGGATGAATTTTTTGATTTCCCATCCAATGGTCAAGTTATGCTTAAATAGGGTTAGGGAAGGACTTTGTTTCACACTGAGGTTACAAAGAAAGGGAATTCTGAGATGCATACGTATCTCTCCAACATGTCCCTTTTATATTGCAAGAACAATTTAGGTCTTTCGATCTAGTAGTTCTGATGCTGTTTTTCAGATGTGCAAAATGCTCATCAGAGCAGGGTCCAGGGATGCCTAGTATGCCAGGCATAGATCATCGCTCAGTACTCTGGGGGAGACTGGGTGCTTTGAGGTGATCTTCATAGGATATTAGGTTTGTGCCCTGTATTATTGTAAGGAACCTTTGCAGACATTTCAGTTGCTACACGTCTGGTCAGGTACATAACTGAAGGGGGGGATTATGCTCAACGACGGGTCTAATAACAGCAGAGTACAATGGTGCAATGACTTCCCTGGACCTAGATCCCGTGCACTTATAAGTTGAGCAACATAGGATTTCCTTATTATCTTGGCTATATGTTGGTTGAAGGCCAGTTTACTGTCTACATGTGCTACAAGATGCACGACAAGTGGGTCAACTCGTAGGGGTGCTGTATTGAGGACTTATTTTCCTAGGGTGGCAGTGACTTTGGCACCAGTCATTCCTCTGTTATACACTCTTGTAAGATGTTAGTGTCTTGGAGGATTCTATGACTGCTTCCAGTCTGCAAGCACCTGCAAACTTGGCCATCCAAAAGCCTTTAATATTGGCCTCGATTTCTGAGAAGTAGATGCCAAAGACGAGTGGGCCCGGTGCAAAGATCTGAGGGACTACACTGGTCCCAGGGTCTCTGAGGGGGTGGTTTCTCAAAACCAAACTTCCTGGGCCCTATTTGTGATACAACTAGCTATTCAGTGTTTTATCTAGGTGCTCATGGTTAATTCTGTAAGTTTTTTAATGTCAGAGTGAGAAATCATATCAAATGCCTTAGCAAGTTCAAGGTAGGCAGTATGAACTTTTTTATCCTCATCTGCTGCCTTGGTGATCTTCTCAAAGTCCATCACATTCAGTAGGTTTGACCTTGCTTTGAGAAAGCCAAACTGGGAAGGATTCAGTGTCCTGTGCCCTTGCTGATCATTTCTAGAATTCTTTCTCTGGCTCTGCATACAAGACTAGTCAGTCTAATGGGTCCATAGTTTCTGGGATGTGTTGGTGGTCCACCCTTATGAAGAGGGATGACTGTTACAGTTCTCCATTTTTGTGGTAGGAAGCCTGATTTAAGACTACTGTTGAACAGTAACTCCAGTGGCCCTGACCGGTCAAATTTTAGACCATTCAGGAAGTATCCTGCGATATTCTTGGCATCCAGTAAGGCCTTGCCCTTGCCTGGAATAGTTTTGTTGTGTTGAGTATAAGAAAATAATAGCCTTAGACAACCATTTGGAAATAGTCTGGTTTGACACGGGTTGCCCCTTCGTACCTTCACAAGAAAAAGAGATACAACGAAAATATTTAGTTCTGTCAAGTTAGTATTGTAGACATTCGAGGTATGAAGTATCCATTTCCCCTCATTTTTAGGCTCTGGAAAGAAAACGGGGAGATGGGTAGTTTGCTTAAGATAAACTCAGACACCACTTTAGGCATAAGAGAATTAGTTCTCAAAAAAAAAAAATCTCTCCCTGTGGAAAATGAGACAGGGTTGACTCTGTAAAAATGTGCAACTCCTATACCCTTCTTCCAGAGGTCAGAAGAATCAGTAAACAGTCTTCCATGTTGAAGAACCTCAGTCAGCCAGGCTAGTTAGTTCAAATGGAGCAAGTTTTAGCTTATCCAACACAAAAGTGAGGAGCCACAAGCTCTCTTGTAGCGCTCCTATACAAAGCCCCTTTAAAAACAATTTGACATGAGAAAGCATTAAAAGAGGAAGAACCATGGGCACACATACTGAAATGGACAATAAATTAACCTTGACGAAGGAGCAAGAAAGGCCGTAAGATAGTAATTCACAGAAATATCGTACAACCAGAGAACTAGCCCTGAATGGGTGCTGGTTACGTTGCTGTTGCCAACTAGAAAACATTTTCCATTTGCTAAAATACAATTTTCCAGTAGTAGGCTTTCTTATCTCCATTAGTACCTGATGAAAGTATTCAGTAAACAGGTTCATAAAGGAAATTAAGATGCTGTCATACAGGCAGTCAAGCTGAACTTGATTGGGGTTGGGATGCATCAAATATATTTGATCTTGTATGAGTAGAATCATTCTGTGAGGAAGCTTGTGGTAATTGCCCTGGCCATTTTCAAAAGTACGGTCGTGTCCTACTTACCATAATTGCACAAGTTCTAGTAGATCAATGTTGCAGTATAGATTCTTGGGTGTTCCTGATATGCAGAAGCCTGTGACTGGCTCGATTTCAACTCTCTGCATTATCTGTAGCAGAGTGACATATGAAGACAGGCATCTGGATATCAGGGAAAAAGGGGGCCCATCAGCGCCATTTTCAGGTCTTTCTAAGCATTGAACAAGCAGTGTGATACCAGAGGACAGCACAACCACCCCAGTTGCCTGAATTTGAGCAAGGAGACTACTCACTATAGAAGGCAGAGATGGAATGGCGATAACAGGGCAATCTTCAGAGAAACCTTCTACCTCTTGCACTCAAGGCGAAAAGTGGTTAGCAGAAGGGGGGGGGGGTAGAGGGTGGGGATATGTACTGCAACACTGATCAACTCAAGCTTCTACAATTATGGCAAGTGGGACATGTATTATGGTTCTTTACAGTCAGTGTTGCAGTACTGATTGGTGGGAAGACACCCAAAGCCAACAGGTGGGTGGTAGGTTCTGTATGACCCTAGCAGATCAGGTTTCACTGCTGCCATCCTGCAAAACCTTCTCTAACCATGGAGACGCTGCTTAGGTTGCAGTGCTTTGTAAAGGTGTGCATAGAGTTCCTTGTGGCTGCCTCTAGGATGCTCTGGGTAGGAACAGCTTTAAAGAAAGCAGTGGTCATTGCCCCATGCCCAGTGGAGCGGGCTTTATGCCCAGGTAGAATTTTCATGGTGGGAGTAATAGAACTTAATGGAGTTGGCTATCCATCTGGAATTTTTTTTTTCGGAGACAGGCCTGCCCTGCTTATTCCTCTGAGAAAACTAAAATACTTGCTCTACTAGTTGTCGCCTCTCAGTAAGACGCTGTCCGGTTTGATTCTCAGCTAGAGCGTCTTCTGTGTGGAGACATGCGTGAATGGGCGTACCTTCGTTGAATCAGGTTGTGCGTCAGGGCTGGCAAATCGGCACGTAAAAATCTACTGCCAATCATTAGCGGATCGGAGTTCCGCTGTGGCGACCCCTAACCAGGAAAAGCTGAAAGACACAAGGGATTTTAGTCCTGTCTAGATATCAGATTTGCCTATGCACATCCCAGGAATAAAAGACTTGCGCTGCCCTGTGGATTTGGGAAGAAGGCTAGTAGGTTTATAGCCTGGTTTAGGGTAAGCTCCGATACCATCTTCAGTATAAAGGACGGGTTTGGTTTAAGGGTTATCCTATCCCTGGACAAAGACAGTGAAAGGCTCTTTATATCTGAGAATTTGTAGCTCTGAGACTCTTCTTGCTTACCTAACAGCTACAAGGAAAGTAGTCTTCAAGTGAACATCTTTAAAGAGGCAGTAGAAACAGATTTAAAGGGGGGGGGGGTATCTCTAACACAATGTAGACCCCAGGCAGAAATAGGGTTCCTTCTGGATGATGTCAAGTGAATTACCCTTTTAGGAGAAGCTTCATTTGAGGGTGCAAGATAGATAGGCAGAGCACTGTGCAGGCAAACAGAGAAAATATTTATATATGTTAATACTAGACTAGGAAAGTCCCTATCTAAACAGGTCTAAGATACTCCAAGAAGGAGTTGGTCTACCTGTGAAGGGTTAATGTTCTTCCTGTGACACCAAACGGCAAATATGATTTTCTGGTATTCGGTTCCTTGCCTCCTATAGAAAGGAAAAGCTCATCCATGAGATAGTAGACATTTCTGTGGCAAAACTCAATCTTCCAGGTTGGTCTCCTAAGTGTGTCTAGGTGACAATGGAATACAGATCCCTTGGCTTGGCTGAGAAGGAAATCTACTTCCTGCAGTATGGTGTGGAAGCTCCCCTTCGAGGAGGGTCAGGGTAAGGGAGAACCAGTGTTCTCAGCCATAGAGGGCCATTAGGATCATGCTGTTTCTGACCTCCCTGACTTATCAGTACCCCAGAGATCACAAGCAAGGGCAGGAATGCATACATGAACAAGACTGTACATGTGAAAGAGAAAGCATCTATTTTTTCAAGTCCCTGTCTGATGAGTTCAGGAGAAGAACTGCTTTAGTTCTGTTCTGGTGAGACACGAGCATGTATATTAAGGGGAACCCTCACTGCAGGGCTAGATACAGAGCACCTCTCCAACATCCATTTGCTGGAGTCTAGATCATCCCCGCTTTGAGAACCTCCCAAGGTATTGTTCTGACCAGGAATACAAGATGCTGAGTGTTAGGCCTAGCTCTTGAGCCAGCATACAAACCATCCTTGTCAGGCTACACGAAGGATAGGCAGGATATCTTAAACCATAGAAGTTCCATCTTTTGGTATGGAAGGAGGGGGAATAGGGTCGCCAGGGTTTAAGAATGCGGTTTCCAAGCATTTTTAATGAACCACTGAAGTCTGCTCATGTGTAAGTGATGGTCTTCCACTGATTTAGGAACAAGGGTTCTCTTCAAGTCAGAGGATTGAGAGGAGGATATGTGGGGATATGGGAGGCAAGGATAGAATATAGTCCATGCGTCTCCATAATGGGTGGGGTCTTCTCTGCAGTTGTACAGTTCATCACCTCCTGGACTGCCTGGATCTCTTGCATGCCCACTTATCTTGTCTATGGGGAAAAGGACAAGGTTTTGAAGGGTAATACCTACTGTATGTTGGTGTCAGAATTTGCTTTTATTTCTTATTCAGCTTCTCAAAAAAAATCTATTTAGATTAAGGTCCGCAAAGGAATCCTTTGTCTAGTGCAGCATACAATAGTTCAGCCTTGACACGATCTGACAGAGTGGGTCCAGTTTCATGCATGTCTGTAGATGACAACCTGTGGCAACTGCTCTACATGATGCATATAAAGTATTACAACAACCTTGTAAAGCTTCTTTTGCGGTTTCCTGAACGTCCTTTGAGACGTTTCTATCAGCAATACAATCCACCTTACAGAGAATTTTGTTCTGGAAAGATTCCAGGTACTTTAGCATATGGCAATTTAACACTTATTGCAAGGGTGGCAGATGTATAATCTTTTTCCCCAAAGTGCCCAATAGTCACATTTCCTATTAGTAGCTAAGGGGTGTCAAGTTTGTCCTTTAGGTACATATTTTTTGGATTTTTGTAAAGGTGCTACTGAGATTCAAACACATTGTACAGCCTGTCTGATTTCCTAGAAGCAGATGGCAAAGAATTAAGATGTAAAGATGCATCATCCAGTACAAAGTGTACAGGAAGGATAACCAATGGCCTGGGAGAAGGCAATGTAGCAGTTCCCTGCAATGGTCTGAGCATGGGATAACTTCTTTTTCCCATTTGAAAGCCTCCATTTTACAAAAGGCAACGTAGAAACAAAAGGTCCTCAGGGAGGGAAGCAAAACAGAGTTGTCAGTCCGAATCCAGATAAGTGTTTTGGCACGTGCCAAGAGTAGACAACTCATCTTTGGAGTTTGAGGAATCAATCTTCCTGAAAAGCTACTTCCCTGCTTTGGATGGCAAGGCTTCATAAGCAAAAATATGGCAGTGCTCCTTGGATTTCATGACAGCCATGAATTCCTGCTATTTTTAGGTGTGATGCTTCATCCTGTGAAGGGACTGAAGGGTGGGCGAAGAAAAGGAAATGGTACACTTTGGTTTAGGAGTCCATTTAGAAGGCATGCCCCGAGGTTACAGTTATTTAGCAGAAACTTTGGCTAAAGGTTCACTAGTGCTTCCTCTGAGACCCAAAACCAGAAGATCAGAAGCGGAGGATTGCTGAGCAACCTCAGACCCGAATGACGCCAGTGTAGTGCTAACAATGGCGACCTCTTCTAAGGATGTGCAAGAGGGTTCAGGTCTAGGAATTGCTAGACCAGGGGATTGCAAATGCACCTCATCTGCCAAACTGGGAACTAGACCAGGGTTCTCAAAAAGTTTCCTTGATCTTTTTACCTTTACATTTCTTCAGAACACTAGCAGAAGCTGGTGTTTGTGGAGAATCTGCAGTTGTAATAGTGAGTTGCGACACCAATGGGAAAAATTAAGATAAAGACTAAATGGGAGAGTACTACCTCAGCCCTTTGAGGGTTTTCTCGTGGACTTTTACACAATCAGGACAAAGACACTGTGCAAAGATCTCAAGCAGAACAGAAAGAGTGAAAATCTTTATACTGGATTTGCTTCCCACAATTCAAGCAATTTTTAAATCTACTTTAACACTAGAGGATAATTCCCAGTGGGGTACTTATTTGACTAGAAGGCAGCACTCAAAATACAAAGCAACCAAAGGACTGCAAGCATTTTGAACGCACACAGAACTTTGAACTACACAGCTAAAACGAACTGTAGATGGTACTAATGGATGCCCCTCTTACATGCTGTCTTCAGAGGTCTGCCAACTAGAAACTATACAAAGGCATTGGAAATTATTAGGCTTCTGAATGTGAAGACCACCCAAGAATCAGTACTGCAACATTGACCAAGATCATCCACTATTGTCTGTTCCAGATGGGAATCACCATAGTGAACTTGGGGATTCCTTTTGAATCTTCAAAAGTACTGTCGATATCAGTGGAAAGGATGACAAAAGCATACAGAAGCATTCCTGTCCAAGAAAAAGAAAAAAGGCATGCATCTTCCAAGCCTTCTTCCATGGAGTTGTGGAACAACATTTTACTAGAGGATTGTTCAAAGAGAAGGCAAATAAGGTCTACTTGAGGAACTCCTCACAGATGGAGCAAATCTTGGAAGATTCCCCGATCAACTTTCCATTCACAAAGGTCTACCCTTGTTTAGCTCAGCTTACCTGCCAGTTTTCTCTGACAGTATGCAGGATGAATGTAGAGTGAGACTGTGCTGTGAAGCTGTATCACAAGCTAACGTGGCTAGTCTGTAAAGGGGGTATGACGTGGATTCCCCATGCTTGATGTCCCACAAGTCCACGACTGTGGTTTTGTTTTTAACAACATGAAAAGGTCGTAGGAGCCAAAGATAATCCACAGAATTAACTGCCCTTATCAGGGCAAGCAGCTCTTATTTATATGCTTTAATTTGTGCTTGGTGATCCACATACCTTGCACTTTTATGCCTCGTGAAACTGCTCCACAAAGTACAAGCCATCTGTGGTAACTGACTGCTTTGGAACAAGGAGGGAGAAAGGAAATATCCTAAATCTTAGCTCCCTATCTTCACAAAGTGATTTCCCTTCTGGTAAACTTCAGCAGGAGGATTTGAAAAGATAAATGATGTTGCTGCTAGAAACAAATGCTTCAGATACCAATCGTTCATGTGGAGTCTTGCCAGGGGAATCAGTTTTCGATACTATGAGTCACAAAATCCTGAAGTATTCCTTCATAGTGAACAAGTTTGAGAGGAAAATCTTAGAAACAGATTTACATATAGATTTGTGTGTGTGCGGGGGGGGGGGTTCTTTGATACGAGTCATCTAGCTGGCACTCGAGAACACAATTCTGAGAAAAGTCAAGACTTCTGAATGTTCGCTTGGAATCCATTTGTTCAAATGATCTCTCCCTCAAGTGAAATTCTTGACACACTGAAGACTCTACAATGATAAGCAAGTTGTCTAATATGAAATAAATGTGGATACCCTGTAGCCTGCAATGAGCTATAACTGGAGCAACAAACTTAGTGTAGTGGATAATTCAAAGGATAGAGAAGAGAACTGATAATGTGATCCTGACAAAAAAACCCCCTAAAGCAGCACCTGATGTCTGGATGAATTGGGATGTGATGAGCATCTTTTAAATCCAATGTTACCAGGAAGCTTGAATGAGGAAATAGGTTGTGAAATGATACCATTTTGAACTTCGGCACTAACATACAGGTTTAGCAGAAAGATCCAGAAATGGTCTCAAACAGTTTTCTTCCTTGGCACAAAAACATCTTTGAATAAAAACCTTTCCCAATCTCAGAAGGAACTGGTTGGATCACTCCCTGGAACAGAATGTGATGAAAGGCAAGGAGAATAAGAGTCTGATCTGGTGGATAAGGAATTACCCCCGACAAGGAGGGGTTTCCTCCCACTACTTTGTAACCTTGGATAATCTACAGAACCAATTTGTCAGAAACGTCTGGCTGCAAAAGAAAATATGGAGATTTAGACATTCAGAAAGGTACAAGGGACTTGTGGTGGTGGTGGTGGGGGGGGGGCACAAAAGCCCTCAGTCATTCTGACTAGTTGAACTGTTTACTTTGTGGAAGGGGGAATTCCTGGAAGCTCTTGGCGTTTCTTCCTAAATGCCTCTTTGCCTGCATATTGTTGAGAATGTTGAAGTCTTTTTTTGCCAAAGTTGGATGAGGGGTTACAGAATACCTTAGAAAGTTTGGAAAAGGAGGGCTAAAAAATCTTAGATCCCCTGTATTAACTTACCCCTTTCATCACACGTTTAGATAACCTCTGAAGCAAGGGGAACAAAACCTCTATCCAAAGAAAAGTTAGTTGTTCGCTTCAACTGCAAAGTTCAGAGAACACAGGCAGATAAACCTCCACAAAACAGTACCAGTGGCCATAGCCCTGAAAAAAGTACCAAGAGAGTCATTTCACACCGAAAATTAAGACTTCTAAAATGGAAGAAATCATTTAAATCAGATTTTCCCCAGAAAAAGTAAATGCAGACAAAACATTCCTTATACTTTCAGAATTAGTCAGTATAAACTAACAAAAGAGCCTGACAATTAAAAATTTTGAATACCAAAGTTGCAGAAGCATACACTTTCATACTTATCAAAAAATCTTCCCCATCCTTATCAGAAAGAAAAGGATTGGAATGCTTGGTAGCAGTACGATTAACAAAATCAATAGCAACTGGTCAGACATAAAAAACTGAGGAACTTTAGTCTATCTGCCACCTTAGGGACAAGCCGGCTGACTATCGGGGAAAATACAGGCAGTGACAAAAATCCTCCAAAGCTCAGAGAACTGGAGGAATGAAGGAAGAGCTTGGAAATTCTTCTGTAACAGCTCAAAGGATTTTCTGAGGGAATGAGAAACCTCAGTGTTCTCCCAATGAGAACACTGGTACATTCTAGAAGTAGTCTCTCAGCAAGAAATTCCACAGGGAGGATCAGAAACTGAGCTCTAGTCAGAGTCTGAAGAGGAAATCTGAGGAGCAAACCCTGCATCTGTCCTTTAATTTTCCAATCCAGATTCAAAATCTTGAATCTCTTCTGGTAAAGGAAAGAGGGATACTGCTTTATTGAAGCTAACTTACAAGAAGGATCAATACCCTGAACACTTGTGTCTCTAATGGACATAGGTAACCTGTAAATGGTTCATCTCCCAAACCCCCACTTACACTTAACCAAGGGTAACCAAACTTGCCAGATATCTGGGATGCATGGCTAGGCTTAAAAAGGCCCTTGTGGTCGTTAGCCTAGTCAACACACCTATGAACTAAACCAGGACCCAGATCAAATAGACTACTAGATAAAGAAGTTTGAGTAGTACATACATGCTTAGTTTTCCATTTCCTTTTTAAATGAAAAATGGAGCCAATAGTATTGTGAAAGGCAGCAGCTTCCCCGGGGATAGACAAAACCTTCTGACAAAACATGAAAGTCTTCCCACTCCTTCTCCAAGGATCAGGAAGTGTTGGTCTTCCTTGACCACTAAAGGAGACCAACAGCCACAGAGGATGTGCCTAGCCCCCAGTCCACAATGTCTGCAGGTGCTACACCAAAAGGATCTAGGGAGAAAGAGTAGTTTGAGGTACAACTAATGGCCACAGCAGTCTCACCCACCTGTGGCTGAGGCCAACGGCTAGCCTGCCATGATGGCTGGAAGAAGGGCCAATGTGGGACTGAGATTGTTATAGTCAAGCTGAAAAAGATGCCTCTTGGAGAAAGTAAGCAGCGAATGCTGGTAAAAACACAACTTCAAATCATTTTTTCCCCTTCAAAAATGAACAGTAAAAAGCACTTTAGAACACTGCCAGCCTCAGAGACTAAAAAAAAAAATGTTTATGTACCCACCATAACATTCCATCTGTGTCATCCATTTTCATTCAACTGTTGGGTTTGGATCTGATCTTCAGATCCTTCTCGGCCATTACTTAGCTTGTGGCCATCAAAAGGCTTGAGCATCTCCCTCACCCATAATGCAGCAACCCCTAACATACCTCAGATCTTGATTGCTGTTTGAAATAAACTAAGAAATACAACTATAAGATGCACAAGAAAAGAGATGTTTCGAGCTCATCATGAAGGACAGTCATGTTCTCAAACAATCATTCTTTCAGAAAATTCAACTGTAAAAAAAAAGATTGGGGGGGGGGGGGTTTGATGAAAATGGGCAACACAGATGGAACATTATGGTGAGTATATAACTTCTTTACCTGATGTCAATTTTCATTCTAGCCTCAACTGTTGGAAGAGTCCCCAGCTACCTAAATTCGAGTGGACTGTAAAGAAGTATATTCCTGAGGACAGAGGAGCCAAAAGCTGTTCTTCCCCTCAAGATGAGATCCAGTTCTAATGAGTAATAAAAGGGAGTAATGGGACAAGTTGCAGCCGCACATGTCATCCATGGAAGCCCTAGACAGAAACACTCAAGTAAGCAGCTAAAGACTTAGCTGAATGGGATTTCAAAGGTCTTTGTAAAGATAGGCCCAATTTGGTGTAGATAAATGATGTGCAATCAGTCAGCCATCTGGCTAAAGTTACCTTTGCAACCGATTTGCCCAAAGGAAATAAGAAGTTATGTACTCACCATAACGTTCCATCTGAGTAGGTAAACTTCATTTGTCAGCAACCTTTGGGAATCGGATCCGAGCCGGCAGTTTTGAACAGCTTTGGATCCAAGCTCCTCCCCTTACCCATAATCCC
The DNA here is from genome assembly GCF_019279795.1 of Protopterus annectens. Lineage (NCBI taxonomy): Eukaryota > Metazoa > Chordata > Ceratodontiformes > Protopteridae > Protopterus > Protopterus annectens. The sequence goes on from NC_056729.1 coordinate 513,417,733, forward strand.
CTGCCAACCCTGACTGAGCCCAGATCAAGTTTGCCCAGCAGCAGAAACTGCTAGCAATGATTAATCCCAAGATAAGTGGATAAAACCCATGGACCTGAGTATGAGAACATTCGCAAGTGAGGGGGCAGGAGGGAGGGACGGCTGCTGACAAATGAAGTTTACCTACTCAGATGGAACGTTATGGTGAGTACATAACTTCTTAATCTGAAGTCGTTAACTTCATTTGTGCAGCAACCTTTGGGACAGAGTCCCCAGCTACCTGAATCTTGGGCGGCCTTCATGGAAGGATGTTCCGGAGCACTGTAGAGCCAAAGGATGCTCTTCCTCTGGAGATAATGTCCAATTTGTAGTGATTGATAAAAGTATGAGATGAAGCCCAAATGGCTGCCGAGCAAATATCATCCAAAGAAACTCTAGCTCTAAAAGCCGCAGAGGTAGACATAGATCGAGTAGAGTGGGCATGGACTCCCTGAGGTGCGGGCCTGCCCGAACTTTCATATGCTAAAAGGATACACTGTGAAATCCATCTAGAGTGTGTGAATTAGACACAGATTTACCCAAGTTAAATTTGGCAAAGGAGACGAACAACTGATCGGATTTCCTATGACCAGATGTCCTGTGGATGTAGAAGCGAAGTTGTCAATGCACATCCAATGAGTGTAATTTGTATTCCCCTATGTTATGGTAGTTAGGAAAAAAACACCGGCAAGTTGATGGACTGGTTAATATTTGACTCAGAGGCAACCTTGGGAAGAAAGGAGAGATTGGTCCGGAGGTAAACTCTATACTTGTGAAAGGTCAAGTATGGGGGTTTTTCCACAGAGGGCCTGTAGTTCAGAGACCCTTCGAGCCGAGGTGATAGCGACAAGAAAGGCCGTTTTCCATGATAAGAATTTCAGATCTATGGAAGCTGCAGGCTCAAATGGGGGAGCTGCCAAGGCCTGAAGCACCAGCGTTAAATCCCAAGGAGGGACTACATCCTTCACTGGGGGTCTGAGCAGAAAGGCGCCCTTCAAAAAGGTCTTACACAATTTCATGGTGATCAAAGGGCCCAATTCATTTCCAACGTGATAATGAGAGATAACTGCTAGTTGGACCTTGACTGTGGAGGAAGTAGCTCCCTGATGAAACAGTCCTGACAGAAAGTCTAATATAGCGGGCAGAGGAGCTGTAAAAGGATCCAAATTTTTGCGTTCCGCCCAAATGGAGAAACGTTTCCATTTGCTGTTATAGATCTTTCTAGTAGAAGGCTTGTGCGCAGCTACTAGAATGGTTTTAACTGGGGAAGAGATAATGGGAGTCCTAGCTATGTGTGGAACTGGAGCAGCCAAGCACCGAGCTTGAGGTTGTCCAGGTTCGGGACTGGGAGATCTAGGGGTTGGGATATTAGATCCGGACGGGGATCCAGAATCCAAGGAGGATTCACCAGATGAGACCAAAGGTAAGGGAACCAGGTCTGACGAGGCCAAAATGGGGCAATGAGGATTATCCTGCTCCCCAACCGACTGGCTTTCTGAAGAAACTTCAGCATTAGAGGAAGAGGGTAAGCATAAAAAAGTCCGGGAGGCCAAGCATGCACCAGAGCATCTCTCGGGGGTTCCCCGGAGGGGGAAATGAGAGCGAAGTAGTCGTAACATTTTGTGTTCGAGGGAGAGGCAAAGAGATTGCAACAGGGTTGACCCCATTTGGCGAAGATCCGATCCGCTATCTCGGGATTCAGAGACCACTCGTGTGGTAACAGGATGGTGCAACTTAGTTTGTCCGCTAGGATGTTGGACCGTCCCGGAATGTGCGTTGCTATGAGAAAGCGGTTGGTGGAGATCGCCCATTCCCACACCCTCATGGCCTCTCAACAGAGTGGGTAAGACCTGGTTCCCCCCTGTTTGTTGATGTACCAGACAACCGACATGTCTGTCTGAATCGCAATCTTTCCTACAGGAAGAAGGTCCCGAAGTGCTTGCAACGCTAACAGCACTGCCCTCATCTCTAGGACGTTGATATGCAGTGAGGTCTCCGTAAGGTCCCACGTGCCTTGGACTGTCCTGCCCGAACAATGCCCCCCCCCCAACAGAGGCGGGAGGCATCCGTGGTCACCGTGGCTAGTGGAGGGGTCATAGAAAAGGGGCATCCTTGCTGAAGGTCCGGAGATTGGAGCCGCCATAGGAGGGCCCTCTTGCAGGCCCTGCTGAGGGGAACGGGATGGCTCAGAGGGTAGTGAAGAAAGGACCACTGGACCTGGAGGGTCCATTGTAAGACCCTCATATTCAAACGTGCCATTGGCAATAGGTTGATTGCTGCTGCCATCGAGCCAAGAGCCCTCAGGACCAATTTCGCCGGGGGAGCTGGAGATTGTAGAATGGCCTGCACATGTAGCCTCAGAGATAGTAGCCGATCTGTGGTCAAAGAAGCTAGGAGCTTGTGTGTGTCCAATCTGGCCCCTATGAAGTCTATAGTCTGAGTCAGAGTAAGAGACGACTTCTCTATGTTGATAGTGATCCCCAACCAGGCAGCTAGACGAAGAAAATAGTTTCTGGCTGCACAGAGTAGATGCCTTGTCGGAGTGGTCAGGAGCCAATTGTCCAGGTACAGGAAGACCTGAATTCCCTGGAGCCTCAGAGGTGGGCTGCTATCACTGCTAACCCTTTGGTGAACATCCTGGGGGCTGTGGTGAGACCAAAGGGAGGACTCTGAACTGGAAATGACTGGCTCCCACCGGAAGCGGAGGAACCTCCTGGATCGCCTGTCCATCAGAATGTGGTAGTACGCATCTTTGACGTCTATAGAGCACATCCAATCGTTCTCCCGCAAAAGGGGGAGAATGGATTGAAGAGTGACCATGCGGAACTTCTCTCTGGTTACTGACAGGTTCAGGGAAGAGAGGTCGAGGATCGGTCTTAAGTCCCCCGTCTTTTTTGGCACCAAGAAGAACCTGGAGTAAAACCCGGACCCGCACTGGTCTGGGGGGAGCGTGTTGGATGGCTCTTTTTTCCAGCAAATGTTGGATTTCCATTGCTGCGGCCTCCCTCTGCTCGGGTGGGACATCGGGGAGGTATCTGGGGCTGTGTGGGTAACGAGAAAAGGGAATTTGGTATCCTCTGGATATGATGCGAAGCACCCAGCGGTCTGTCGTGATGGACTCCCAAGCTGCTGGGTGCTTCGAGAAACGCCCCCCGACTGCCTCCAAAGTGGAGCAGTTGGGCAAACCCTCAGGGGTGTTGCGTAGGTTGGTCCGAGAAGGGTTCTCTGGATCCAAAGTTCAGTGGGCCCCCTCTGCCCTCCTCTACCGCGGAAGGGCTGGGAGTCTGGAGCGGGACGGGACTGTTGCAACTTCCAGAACCACATCTTCTTCTGTCCCTTTTGGTTCTTAGAAAATGACCTCTGGGGAGCAGAGAAGCGGACTCCGACAGCAGACGTCTTCCCGTCCTTTTCGCTCTGGACCAAGCTATCTCGCACGATTTTGCCGAAGAGGGCAGAAACATCAAAAGGGACATTAGCGAACAACGCCTTAAAGGGTTCCGCGAAATCACAGTGTCGGGAGCCAGGCTCATAACGATGCCCACACTGCCGGCTCTAGCGGCTCCTTCCATGGCATGAGACAGGAGCCGCATAGAGGTGTTAAGATATGGATCGTAGAGTGGCCATCCGGATGGAGTGCAATTGTTTGTCCTCCGCCAACATGGACTCAGGGGGGGGGTGACGCAGCATACTCTGATAAGGTTCCGCTGCAGTCGGAGCATGTGTGCCATGTAGTTCAGCGACCTCACAGAGAAGGTAGCTGAACTAAACACCCGCTTCCCTAAGCGGTCCATCGACAGAGACTCCTTGCTCGGGTGATGAACCGAGAGACTCTCCTGAGCAAGTTCCATCTTGGTGGCCGCCGCCACCAACATGGCATCTACAGGGGGACCCTTACTCCAGTGGGACTTGTCAGAGGGTGGGCTAAGGATCTTGTCCGGGCCCTTGGGGACTGGCTCCACAGTGTCCGGCTCCTTCCACGCCCTGGTAGTGATCAAGTCTACCAGGGGGGTCGGCCGGAGGGGACACCCAAGAGTAAGACGGGCCTGCTTCAAATGCCTCGAGGAACACTGATTCATCTAGGTAGGCTTTGGGGCAGACCACCCCCCATTTATTCTGAGCATCTCCATGATGTCACCAAATGAGACTTCTTTGGGGGGTGATCTTGGGGAGCCTTCCCCTTCCTCCAAATCCGTGTCTTGAGTCAAAGACTCAGGGGAGTCCAGGTGCCTCCTCTCTTGCACCTTCGCTTGTGAGGGACCTCCTCGGGGGGGCTGTCAGAGGAGGTCTCGCCAGCAACGTCTTGTTCCAATGGAACTACCTGGGACGTCAAAGCAGGCTGTCCCTGGGGCCGGGTGATGGAAGCCGGGCCCAACTAAGAAGGAGTGCAGGGTGGAGCCGTGGCAAGGGTCGGGGGCATGGAATCCTTCGACAGAACCCTCTCCACCACGTCGAATGCCGAGGGAGAGCTGCTCTCTCTGGGATCCGAAAGCAGACTCTCCCTCGGATCCAAAGGACGGATCGGGGCTGGCGCCAAAGCGATCGGATCCGACGGGCCAGCATACTCCGACCCGGACGGAGCCGAAGACATACCCGATACCGCCGGATCTGAAGCTCAGCCCTCGGCTCCGATAGCTCGGATCCCAAGAAAATGGACCCGACAGACTCGAGGGAAGTGTTGGCGCCGAAGTATCCAAGACTATCGGTGCCGACACAGCCCCCGGCTCCAAGGCTGCCCAGCTCCGAAGACTCCGAACCCGGGAAACGGGACGGAGAAGGAGCCATCAGGGCAAAGAAGGGGGTCGAGCTCCCCCCCAGAGGTGGGGGGGGGGGAGGCAGGAGCACTCCCATCTGCAGTTGGGCCTGGAGGAATCTTCTCATCATCCGGTCCAAATCTGCATCTGTGAGACTTCTCGTAGATCTCAACGAGGCCACCAAGGTGGGGCGGGAGTGTCGCCTCGATGACCTCGAAGGAGATCGGGTCTCCTCCTCCTCAGGACCCGGTGAAAAGCATGGGGACCGGATCCAAGAAGGAGGAGAACCAGAAGACCGCTTAGCCGGGGGGGCCGAAGCGGAGGCCTCGGCCCACCGCTTATGGTGCTTCTCCCTCCTCCTTTCTTTCCTAGCCTCCATCTCCTCCGAGCCTAAGGCGGGAGGTTGAGTAGCGGCCGGGGGGGAGGGAAGCAGGAGTGGCAGCCGCCGCAGCCACTGCGGGAGCCACGGAAGGACCAGAGGTAGAAGCCGGGTCCGGGGGCAGAAGACCCGCCAGAATCAGCTTAGACCTCCGGTACTTAAGTGCCCTGGGGTTGAATGCTGCACAAATGGTACAACCAGAGGACAGGTGTTCAACCCCAAGGCACAATACACACAGAGTGTGGCCATCCACTGGGGACAGCTTATGGCCACACTCGGTGCACTTAGACAACATTATCTTTGGGGCCTCAGACATACTCAAGAAAGTAACACACACACAAAGCACCAAACACACGCACACAACACTGACGGAACCACGAAGGTAGGGGAAGGATAACTAGAAATAAAATAAACTAAGAGTTTAGACTAAAAAGGGGGCTAAACACACACTCACACCAAAGATTAAAGAAAGTTGTAAAAAGTTAAATTTTTTTTTCTCACAAAGAGAACGAGAACGCCAGGGGACTCTGGATCAAGCTGCTGAACGAAACCGCGGCAAACTAGATCTGGGGTCAGTCAGGGTTGGCAGGGGATTATGAGTAAGGGGAGGAGCTTGGAGCTCGAATCTAAATCAGTTAAACTGCCGGCTCGGATCCGAGGTCAGATCAGATTCCCAAAAATTGCTGCACAAATGAAGTTAACTACTTCAGATCAATTGATCTGTCTTCCGAATTTCTTTTGTTCTATGCAAGTAAAAACCGGTCTGCGGGCATCCAATAAATGCAACATATTCACCTTTGTTTGTAAATTTAGGAAAGACCGTCAGGTTAATGGATTGGTTAATATTGGATTTTAACACTACTTTAAGAAGGAAAGAAGGACTGGTATGTAATTATACTCTTTCCTCATGAAAAATCAAGCAGGGAATTTTAGAGGACAATACTTGAATTTCTGACATTCTTCTAGTAGAGGTAATGGCCACTAGAAAAATATAGTTTTTCAGATCAGATCATATTTTGCTGCCGATTCAAAAAGGGAATGAATTAAAGTCTGCAGTACCAGATTTAAAACCCATGGCAAAGTAGTATCTTTACAGGGAGGCCTCAGCAGGAGGATGCCTCAAAAAAAAAAAAAAAAAAAAAAAAAAAAAAGCCTTACAAGGCTTAGATGAATTCGAAGAAGAATTTTCAAACCCAATATGAAAGTTGGAAATTGCTACTAACTGAACTCAAATTAAGGAGCTAGCTCCCTCATTAAGAATTGTTGCCAAAAAAGTACAGTTTTGTACCTACCATAAATGTAGATGTTCGAGGATCTACATTGCTGCAGTTCATAACCAGTGGGTAGTCCGCTGTCCTCGATCGGCCCGAATACCAAAGAGCTGGGCTGGCGTCGGTCATTGTCGCCTGGAGCTGACGTCAGTACGTAGTAGTACTTAAGCGCATGACCGACGCCATATCCTCAGTCTTTCTTGCCCCAGATGTCAGAAGGCCTAAGAATGAAAGAAGGCCAGAGCCAAAATAGTAAACACCCCACCACAAACTATAGAGGGGAAGGAGGGAGGGATAATTGGACTGCAGCAATGTAGATCCTCGAACATCTACATTTATGGTAGGTACAAAACTGTACTATGTTCTTAGTCTCACATTGCTGCAGTCATAACCAGTGGGTAGAATCCCAAAGCAAAGGAAAAGGGAGGCTGGCAAACTAGGTAGCATTAGGAGCTGCTAACATGCCCTGTAAAACTGCAGTGGCAAACCCAGCCCTGGACTTGGAATAAAGAGGGAGATGGTAATGCTTAGTAAAAGTGTGTACTGAACTCCAAGTAGCTGCCTCCAAAATATCCTTAGTAGCTACCCCCCTCAAAAAAGCAGTAGATGTGGCAGTAGCCCTAGTAGAATGAGACCTGATCCCAGCAGGAACATCCTTCCCATGATGAGAATAACAAAAAGCAATACATTGACCAATCCACTTAGAAATAGTCTGCTTTGAAACAGCCTTCCCTTGTGAACCCAAAGCAAAAGAAACAAATAACTGTTGAGTCTGTCTGAACACTTTAGTTCTGCTCAAATAATAACGTAACTGTCTGTGGATATCCAAAGAATGCAAGATTTTCCCCCCTTATTTTGGGGATCAGCATAAAAAGTAGGCAAATGAATAGACTGGTTCAAGGCCACATTAGAAATCACTTTATGCATAAAAGTAGGGTTAGTTCGCAAAGAAACTCTATCCTTATGGAATATCAGAAAAGGTTCAACTGCCATGAGTGCCTGCAATTCAGATACCCTCCTAGCAGAAGTAATGGCCAACAAAAAAGCAGTCTTCCAAGACAAAACTTCAATTCAGACGAAGCTGCAGGTTCAAAAGGAGGTAAAGTAAGCTTCTCCAACACAAAATTGAGATCCCAGGAAGGAGTAGGAGCTCTACGTGGGGGTCTTATATTCTTTGCCCCTCTAAGAAATTGTTTGAACAAAGGGTGAGAAAATAAAGGAGGGTCACAATCATAGTGAGCAGAAATGGCTGCAGCATGAACCTTCACAGAAGAGAATGACAAACCCTTGTCCAGTAATTCAATAAGATACTGCAGTGCAAAACTCAAATTAGGCACTAAAACATCAAAGCCCTTTGCTGTGCTCCAAAGAAAAAATCTCTTCCATTTATCAGCATAAAGAACCGATTATGCCGCGGAGGTCGGAGAGGCTCCAAAACAAGGGGCGGAACTACAATGCATTCCAGCAGAAGAGTCCGAAGGAGAGGAGGAGAGTTTATTGAATGTATTGGACTATTATAAGTGTATGGTTAATTTTGAAGTTTGTCATGATGTAGATGCACTTTATGAATTTAATCAAAACCAGGAATGTTTCAATGTTAGTGATGATTTTTCTGAAGGTGTGTATGAACATGTCTCTGATAATGTGGTTAACGTTTTAAGAGCACATGACATGTATGTTAATGAAAGATTTACATCTGAAGATGCCCTGTATGAAGGGCGTTTTAGGGAAAGTTTTGAAAATGACCAAAGATTGATTGAAGTGAGTTCCAATACTCAGGAAGTTATGGAAGATATTGATGGTGAATTGGATTTTGGGGAAATGATTTCTATTAACACCGGGCAGGAAACAACTGGGGTTATTGACGGTGTTAATGTTGGTGAAATAACTGTGCCTTTTGAGGGGATGAAACACTCCATCATTAAAGACAAAGGTTTCATTATTTATAATTATACAGAGCTTATTTTGAATGAAGCCCATTTCCAATTGTTTAGTAGAGGGGACAAATTTGTACCCAGTTTTAGACTGGACATAACACGTTCCCTGAAAAATTTGAAACTTTATGTAAGGGAATTAAATTTGAAAATGTATTTTCTGGAAAAACAAATGGGGGTTTTTGATCATGAAAACAATCAGAACAGGGTTCTGTTAAAAAGAAAGAGTGTTTTTATACCACCTCAATGTAAGGAATTAATGAATTTTGAGACTATTATTGAATACGAACTAAGGAAAGCTTGTTCATATAAGACCAGTTTTGAGGACAATTTAACTCATGAGGAAAGGGATGTACTTCACCATCTTTGCTCCACAGGAGAGTTTAGATGTATGAGACCTGATAAAGGGGGAGGGATGGTGATTATGTATAACATCGACTATATTGGTTTGATGATGGAAATGTTGGAGGATGCTGATACATACTGTAGGGTATCAAGGCACGAGGTGAATGTGGCTTATAAAAACATTGATTTGTACCTTGCAAGTAGATTGTTACAGGGGGTTATTAGTGAAGAAGAGTACCATTATTTATGGGTAAAATTTCCAAAAATGCCAAAATTTTTTGGCATACCCAAGGTGCATAAGGGTACAGATAACCTCCGGTTTCGACCTATTGTTTCAGCTAGGGGTTCCAAGACAGAACCCCTTGCTTCTTTTGTTGATCAGTTTTGTAAGAAGGTTACACTTGAGGCAGGCCACATTTTAAGGGACTCGTGGCATTGTTTGGAGAGGTTGAGTGGGGTTAATATTACTGATATGAATAGTTTTGGGTTTTTAACGGTTGATGTTATAAACCTGTTTTCGGTTATTCCCCACCAAGCTGGTCTAAAACTTTTTCATGATAGTTTATGTTCAAGTTCCATTTTTGATTCGAGTAAACTAGAGATTTGTCATCATCTTATGAGGTTGGTTTTGGAAAATAATTTTCTATCTTTTGAAGGGGAGATATATAGACAGTTAACTGGAGTGGCTATGGGGGCACATTGTGCCCCTGTATTTGCAAATTTGGTCCTTCTAGCATGGGAAAAGAAAAATATATTTAATTCAAAATATGCAGAAAACATTTTGTTATATAACAGGTTTCTTGACGATTTGCTCATCCTGTGGCGGGGTGATGAAGAGAGTGTCAAGGAATTTATGGCATACTTGAATACTAGTTCCAACTTCCTTAAATTCACTTATGATTGGGATTTTGATTGTGCAAATTTCTTGGATATCGAAATTTCAAAAAATGATTTGGGGTTACATAGTAATATTTATAGAAAACCCAGTTTTGCGAATTCCATGTTACATTTTGCAAGTTGCCATCCATTACATCAAAGAAGGGGCTTGGTAAAGGGGCAAATGATTCGCCTATCCAAGTTAATAAGTGATGATATGGTGTATCAAAAAGAGATCTATACATTAATTGGTTTATTTTTGGAAAGGGGATATCCTTTAAGTTTGTTAATTAAGACCAAACGGGAAGTATACAAAAAGAGGAAAACCAAATATATCCCTATCTTGAAAATGAATGTTCCTAGTGGTAGTTGCCGGAATTTTGAGGAGGGAGGAGGAGAACAACAATTTTGATTGTTATCCCAAATTTGTTCTACAATACAATGAAGTCTCCCTGGGTATTCGTGCTAATTTGAATAGTATTTGGGAGCATTTTTTGAGTAGGGAGACAAGGAATACTTTGGGTGGTTCCCCTATTATGGTCTTTAGTAGGGGTTATAATCTAAAGGATATTTTGGAAAGAAGTAGGAGGGATAACAGACGTTCTTTTATGAACAAGTGTGGTTGTTGCAGATGGTGTAGGTATATAGCTGTTGGTGCCTACACCACTGTCAAAGGTTATGGGCGAACCATAGCATGCCCAGGTAGTTGTAATTGTTTAACCAAAAATTGTGTTTATTTGGCATCTTGTATGTCATGCGACATATTTTATGTCGGCATGACAACAAGAAGCCTGAAGGAAAGAATTCGTGAGCACTGTGGCTCTATTAGGAGAGGGGATGAACATAATGCTCTCTTTTTGCATTCGCAAAGATGTCATGAATTTAAAAAATTCCTGTTTTTTGTAATCGATAAGGTTAATCTTGATTACGAGGGGGATATTAAGAATTGTGTGGCTCTGCGCGAAATGGAGTGGCAGATCAGGTTGAATGCTACTAGGACACCTGGGATTAATGAGAGCATTTCAATAAAACCTTTGTTAAAATTTAGAGCAGGCTTTATATGAAAAATATTTTTATATTTTCATATTTTATATTATTTACTTAATTTGTAGCATGGGGTACCTAGGATTGGGGTGGATTGATTGGATATCAATATTAATATTAATATTAATAATATCATTATATTAAGTTTGTTTATACATCATACTTTATATATATTGTATTAATGTTGAAACATTCATATTATACAGGTTTTAAGGAGGTTTACGTTAATAACATCAAATATTACATTACACTATATACATTTTTATAGATTTATTTGTATTTTAATTTTGTTTGATGTATGTTTTATGTTTGTTGCATACCACTATGGTAGGATTGCAAATATTAATTCATATGTGCCTTTATTACTATTTTAAAGCTGGATGCATTGTCAAATGTTGTAAAATTGTGTTTTGTGGCTTTAAGTTTAAAGCTTTGTGAACATTCAACGATTGATTAATTGAATTATTGACAATTGTTTAGAGATGTGTTTTAGTATTTATATGGGTTTAAATGTTTTGTGCACTATGACTCTGAAGAAGCCAGTATAACTGGTGAAAGCGCTTAGTCGTAGTGTCGTTTGGTGGAATAAATCTTCTACTTATTCAGATAACTACAGTGCGTTTGGTATTTTGTTCCAATTTTCATCGGGCTCTTGGTTTGTGTCTCATTGCCTTTGCTGGGCATTTTGGTCGACATTTTATTGTTTTATTTGGTGGATTCCTACATTGGCGTCCGTTTTTTGTGACTTAGAAGTTGTTGTAATGTTAACATCTTGAATTTTGGAATGTCTAGGTAGGTATTGAGAATGGACAAATCCAGAACTGGCCTCCAAGTGTTTCTTTTCTTTGGCACTAGGAAAAGACGGGAATAAAAACCTAGGCCTACTTCTGACGGAGGGACCACCGGAATCGCCCCCATCTGCAAAAGTAAAAAGATTTGCTCCTGAGCCTCCATCCCTTGTTGAGGAGGCACATCCGGCATGCCTTTGAAAGGAGGAAAAGTGTGGAAATAAAACTTGTACCCGTGATTTATTATATCCAACACCCATTTGTCCTGGGTGACCAAATGCCAGTTTTGCTTGAAAAGTCCCAACTTTCCTCCTAGAGGAGCTGCCAGTAAAGAAGGGTCTGGCAGCGGAAGATACAGGTCATTGGGTCTGTTTACGAAAGGGCTGACCCCTGCCCTCACCAGAAGACTGTGCAGGAGAACTCCAAGTCCTAGGTGTGAAAGAACCCTGATTGTGGGCTCTGCCTCTACCACGTCTAGACCTGCCCTTAGACTGATAATCCGAAGAAGGATAAGACCATCCTCTAGCAGGCCAATTCCTACTAAACTTAGGGGGCTGCACCTGCATAAAATCTTTGACCGCCTGCATAGACTTAGCCTTATCTTCCATCTTTTTCAAAACTGATTCCACAGGAGGACCAAAAAGTACTTCGATTGAAGAGGAGCATCCAAAATCCGAGCCTTAACATGCTCTGACAAATTTTGATCCTTAAGCCAGGCATGTCTACGAATAACTGAACCTGTAGCAGCCACCCTGGATGTAGCCTGAAGAGCATCGAAACCACACTATAAAGAATGCTTGCCAACTTGATCTGATGCATGAACCAACTCCTGGAGCTCCTTACACTCTATACCCTCAGATAAAGCATCCACCTTAGATTTCAATTGACCCAACAAAAAGTTCTGATACTTCAGCATATGAAATTGGCAATTCAACGCCCTCATAGCTAACGTAGAGGAGGTGTACACTTTTTTCCCCCACCTATCTAAAGCTCTAGAATCTTTATCCAAAGGAACTGGATTCTTAACCACAGAAGCCCTAATACCCTTCGGACCTTGAATAATAGTTTCCGGATCAGCTCTAGGACTCTTGTACAAATACTTATGTGCTTCTGGAACTCTATATCATCTGTCTGGCTTAACAGGGGCAGGAGGCAAAGAATCAGGATTAAGGGAAGATTCAGAAAAAACATCCTGAACAACATCTAAGACAGGAGGAATAGCCAAGGGCCTATGTTGTGGCAGAAACAAAAATTCCCTAAGCCTCTTCCGAGAATCTGAAAAATCCTGGCCTTCCCACTTAAAATGCTCCCTCATGGAATGTAAAGTCTCAGAAAAAGAAAAATCCTCTGGAGGAGAAGCAGAAGGACAGGAATCCTCTGCATCAGAGTCTGAATAAGAAGGGAAATCCTGAATTTCCTCAGCTGAGGAATCAGAGTAGTCAGAGGAATGATCCATTCCCTCTAAATCTGCCTCCACCCTAGGCCTTTTCTCTGGGGGGGGCATAGAACCCCTGATCAAAGTAATCAAGTCCTCCGCCATTTTCAACATATGTTTTTTAGGAACAGGGGCTGGAGAGCTAGAACCATGACCAGGGCTAACAAGACAAGGTTTGGCCTTAGCATGGCCTTTAGCCACTGAAGTAGAAGGCCTAATAACCTTCTGTAAAGATGGAACTACAGACACCTGAGAAGCACCCTCAGCTGGGCCTAAATCCTGAGAGGCCAACTCCTGCAAAAGTAAAGGTTCCCCCTGGGATTCAGCCGAACCCTCGGCAGGATCCAAAGGTTCAACCGGAGGCTCCGTAGAACCGGCGTCCGCAACGGATGACTCATCCGGTTTAGACTTCAAAGATTTATCCTTACGCTTTTTAGCGGTAGCGGGTGTCGGAGGATCCGACGGCATGTTATAGTTACACCTTTTACCAAAAACATGCCTGGCACAGTCTAATCTCCTTTTAATGGTGCGCTTATTAAATCTAGCACAAAAGCGACACCCGACCACGTCGTGCTCAGGCCCCAAGCAAGGAATACAGAAAGAGTGATAATCCCTATGAGGTATCTGTTTCCCACAAGAAATGCAATTATTAACTTTTTCTGACATCCGGAAACTGAGGCAAGAAAAAGACAAAGATTTCCCCAACGGGGTACTTAGCCCAACTTGGTCTTCGGTCTGAAACTCGAAAAATGACAATTTCAGAACGCCGAACGGCACTCGCAAACGCTGCTTCTGCTTCGGACCACGCGGCAAGAAAGACTGAGGATATGGCGTCGGTCATGCGCTTAAGTACTACTACGTACTGACGTCAGCTCCAGGCGACAATGACAGAAGCCAGCCCAGCTCTTTGGTATTCGGGCCGATCGAGGACAGCGGACTACCCACTGGTTATGACTGCAGCAATGTGAGACGAAGAACATCTAGAGAACACTGTACAAGAGCTGGGAAGGGGTCGATAAGCTTTTCATGTGCCCAAAAAACGAACGTCCATTTACTCCTGTAAAGTTTTCTTGTAGAAGCCTTATAGGAAGATAAAAGTATAGGACAGATGGGATGAGCATCAGTTGTCTGGCTATTAATGGAATTGGAGAAACCACGCTAATTTCTTGAGGTTTGAGATATCCTGCCAAATCATGCAAATCAAGCAAGATAGGTCTGGATCGAATCCAGAATCCAAGGTGGGTAAAGGAGATGAAGCCAAAGGAAGGGAAACAAAATCTGTCGAGGCCAGTAAGGTGCAATGAGGATGACTTTGCTCTTCAACTGGGCAGCTTTCTGCAGAAATTTTGGGATTAGGGGAGTTGGTGGGTAAGCATGGTAGAGATTGGGGGACTAATCATGCAGTAAAGCATCCCTCAGTGATTCCCCTGGTGGGGGATTAATTCAAAGAAGCTACTGCACTTGTTTAGGAGAGAAGCAAAAAGATCACAGCAAGGTTGGCCCAATTGACAGAAAATCATTTGTCACATTCATGTTGAGATCCCACTTGTGAGGTAGTAGAAAGGACTTGCTCAGTTTGTCTGCTATCACGTTGGATTTACAAGGAATGTGCATTGCTATCAGAAAGCTGTTGGAAGAGATTGTGAACTGCCACACTCTGAAATCTTCTTGACACAAGGGGTATGACCTGGCTCCCCCTTGTGTATGTATCAGACATGTCCGTCTGTATTGCAATTGTCCAAAAGAAAAAAGGGGAAGTCTTGAAAGGCCTAGCAACACTACTGTCATTTAAGGGCAAGGATATGCCTATTGGCCTCTTCAAGAACCAAGTGCCTTGGAACGTCTTCCCCAGAAAGTACCCCTCACCCATTTGGGAAGCATCCATGGTCACTCTAGCCTTGAACTGAGGGAAAATGAAAGGGTGGCCTTGTAGGAGATGATCTGATTGAATCCACCAGCAAAAGCATCTTTTGTATGCCAGAGTGATTTTTACTTAAGCTGACATGCGTTGATAAAGAATCATTGAGTTGCCAACATTCATTGAAGAATTCTCATATAAAATCTTGCCAGGGGGAGTAAAACTATGGCTGCTGACAGACTCCAAAGCTTGAAGAATCTAACAAGCTGAAATTGTGAAAACGTACTAGCATTTGAACAGAAAAAGTTAAAATGTTTTCAACTTATCGCCCACTCAGACTCTCGAGAGCTGAAAGCGACCATGTCTAAACGCAAAAGTGGCAAACAAAACCCGAGGTATATTAGGGGTTGGTGCATTATGGGTAAAGGAGGAGCTAGAGACCTTTTCGGTGGCCACAAGATAAGTAATGACAGAGTTGGATCAGAGGATCAATCCGAACCCAACAGTTGAGGAAAAAATGAAAACTGACATCACATGTACAATTTCCTCAAAGGAAAAAAACGGCTTAGTTACTATAAATAACTTTTAAAGTGACAGGGAAAGACAGCACTCCCACTTAAAAGTATAGTAGTGTCTCATGACAGTCAAAACCCAAATTCCTAGCCTTAGACTAACTTTCCAGAAGAGTATTTGCAGTAAACAAAATATGGAAGTTTTTTTTTTCCATAGGGGAACTTGTCTGCCTAGCAAAGGAACAGCAAAAGCCAGCCATCAATTCTCAAAAGCCTCAGAGGAGCATACCCTTCAGCAACAGTAAATCTCTTAAGGGCTTGGTGCCCAAACTTAGCTTAGCACGAGCTGACTAAGTTTGGGTGCATAGTAGATGCCTTGAAGCTTTGGAAGCTGTATGGTTGTTGAATCACTGGCCGGATATAACCCATAGAGTATTGGCTACTGCAGGAGTGATCAGGAGGAGAACATCTTAGTTATGAATGGTATACAAAAATGCAGACCATGCCCAGACTTTCCCATCTAACCTTAACTGCACCTTTCAATATGCCCACTCAGGTTCCAGCCATGCAGCTGGTTGAGATGTATAATGTCAGACTAACAAGTCCCTGTTAGGAAGTCAGAATATCGTTCATTTGTTGGCATGTCAATTAAACCTTCTGCCCCAAAATTGGCAGAATCAGAAGGAAAGGTGCAGCACTAGTTCCCTTCTTTCCAAAGGCTTGAATGAGAAATGAGAGAGAGGAGTATGATCTTGGCTACTTACTTTGAAATACTGGGCAAAAAGTCCATGAGAGAGTAAATATCCTTCTGCATCCCCAAGTGAAAGAGCAGAAGACCTGAAAGATCCTGGAGTTTAAGATAGGACTGAGTATAAACAAATGCAGTCTGAGACGTGTATATATTGGGGAGGATCCTTCTAAGTACTATAAGGGGATGCCTCATAAAAAGCATGTTTCAGAGTTGGGACTGAAACTGACAGAAGTACTGGTATGCAGAATGACAGCAACTATGGGAAAAAAACTAAGCCTGGACCACAGAAGGAAAGATGTCTGTATTGTAAGATAAGGTGGCACCCAGGACCAAATGTGTTTCCTAGACTTTTTAGAAAGGGAAACTTCAACAGTTGTTAATGAAGAGGAATGCAAAGGCAGACTAAGCAGTCATTCTGTTTTTACTGAATGATAAAACCTCTGGACCCCAAGAAAGCCCCAAATAAATTTTCAACTGGAATGCAAAGATTCAATGAAGAGAAAATAGAACATTAAACACTGCACAATTCATTAAGGCAAGTGTGCCTATGACTAGGCACAAGCCTAAGTACAGTTGCAGGCGCACTATAAGAATGGAGAGGACATTGTGAGGAAATGGAGGCAGCCTAGGCCCATGGAGTGTTAAAAAAAATGTCACATCTGAGAGAAATAGGTGAATAAGGCTGAAGACAATTAAGAGTTATGTACTTACCATAACTTGGTATCTGTGCTGACCTATTTCATTATCCCTCACCAAGAGAATTTGTATCCCTGAAAAATTCTTTACGACTCATTGGTCCTTTGTTACAGAAAGCCAATTGTCTTTGAAGGAGGAGAGCCTTCCTACTAGTTTTTGATGAGTGAAGGGCGGTCAGAGGGGGAAGAGGAGTCATTGAGTATTTGCCATAGAAGATTTGCTTAGAACTCCCTGCCTTAGAGACGGAACTGGTCTATTGTTTGTTTCTCTGCTGGCCCTGGGATAGGGGCCTGGATGGTCTGTCCCTGCAGGGAAGGCTCAGTGCTTAGATGGAAAGTTCCTTCTGAATTTGGGAGGTTGAACCCAAGAGAAATCTTTTACTGTTTGCATAGATTTTGCTTTGTCTTCCATCTTTTTAAGTACCTCTTCTGCTTTTTCCCCAACCAAGCGCTCCTTATCTAGGTGGGGTGCATCAATAAGTTTAGACTTGACATGATCAAGGAAAGGTTGTTCCTTCAGCAATGCAGGTCTCCTAACAACAGATACTGTCACTGCTGCCGTGCTAGAGGCTTCTAGGATGTCACATCCACATTGTAATGACTGTTTGGCCACTTGACAAGCAGAGTGCAGTAAATCTGCTAACTCTTTTGAACTGGCAGAGTCAGGAAAGGTAGAAATCTTGTTTTAATAGTTCCAAAGTGTGGCGCTGATATTTTAACATATGGAACTGACAACTGAGCACTCTGATACTTAAGGTAGCAGAGGTGTATACTTTTTTTTACCCCATCTGTCCAGAGCTCTGGAGTCCTTGTTGGAAGGAAGAGGATTCTTGGTAGAACTAGTCTTACCTCCTTTAGGTCCCTGTGTAATGATCTCTGGGTCTGCAGCAGGATTTCTGTACAGGTATTTGTGAGAATCTGGTACTCTGTAGTACCCGACAGGTTTACTGGGAGCAGGAGGGAGGGTGTCAGGGGCTAAGCTGGATTCATGGAAAATCCACCACGTCTAACACAGGGGGTATATGCCCAGGGGATTGTGCCGGGGTAGGTCCAGAAACTCACCAAGTCTCCTCTTAGATTGTGAGAAGTCCTGAGATTCCCATTGGAAATGTTTCCTGAGGGAGTGTAGGATTTTCACAAAGGAAAGGTCTTCTGAAGGGGAGGCAGAAGGGATGGATTCCTCTGCATGTGAATCCTCATAAGCAGTTAAGGAATGCTGTTCCTCTTCAAAAACTGAACAGTCAGATTCCTCAGAATCCTGTTCTGTCACTTTCTGGAGAAGGGTGCCTTTTTCTTTTAGAAGTTGTGGCCTGACTACCCCGGATAAGGGAGATGAGATCCACCACCATTTTAAGCATTTGTGCTTGGGGAGGTGGAGCAGTAGCAAGATGATTGCAAGAAGTAGATTTCCTAGGAGTGGCCTGGCTTCTAGGCCTGAGAATCTGGTCGGAGAGAGAGAGTCAGATGCAGACATCGTTTTTTGCCTAGATTCGGTAGTGCAAAAGGCCTCCTCGGAAGCCGGTGCCTGTCCC